>NC_092427.1:38721692-38989192 GCF_036169615.1 Heliangelus exortis | reverse complement strand
CCCTAACCCTAACCCTAACCCTAACCCTAACCCTAACCCTAACCCTAACCCTAACCCTAACCCTAACCCTAACCCTAACCCTAACCCTAACCCTAACCCTAACCCTAACCCTAACCCTAACCCTAACCCTAACCCTAACCCTAACCCTAACCCTAACCCTAACCCTAACCCTAACCCTAACCCTAACCCTAACCCTAACCCTAACCCTAACCCTAACCCTAACCCTAACCCTAACCCTAACCCTAACCCTAACCCTAACCCTAACCCTAACCCTAACCCTAACCCTAACCCTAACCCTAACCCTAACCCTAACCCTAACCCTAACCCTAACCCTAACCCTAACCCTAACCCTAACCCTAACCCTAACCCTAACCCTAACCCTAACCCTAACCCTAACCCTAACCCTAACCCTAACCCTAACCCTAACCCTAACCCTAACCCTAACCCTAACCCTAACCCTAACCCTAACCCTAACCCTAACCCTAACCCTAACCCTAACCCTAACCCTAACCCTAACCCTAACCCTAACCCTAACCCTAACCCTAACCCTAACCCTAACCCTAACCCTAACCCTAACCCTAACCCTAACCCTAACCCTAACCCTAACCCTAACCCTAACCCTAACCCTAACCCTAACCCTAACCCTAACCCTAACCCTAACCCTAACCCTAACCCTAACCCTAACCCTAACCCTAACCCTAACCCTAACCCTAACCCTAACCCTAACCCTAACCCTAACCCTAACCCTAACCCTAACCCTAACCCTAACCCTAACCCTAACCCTAACCCTAACCCTAACCCTAACCCTAACCCTAACCCTAACCCTAACCCTAACCCTAACCCTAACCCTAACCCTAACCCTAACCCTAACCCTAACCCTAACCCTAACCCTAACCCTAACCCTAACCCTAACCCTAACCCTAACCCTAACCCTAACCCTAACCCTAACCCTAACCCTAACCCTAACCCTAACCCTAACCCTAACCCTAACCCTAACCCTAACCCTAACCCTAACCCTAACCCTAACCCTAACCCTAACCCTAACCCTAACCCTAACCCTAACCCTAACCCTAACCCTAACCCTAACCCTAACCCTAACCCTAACCCTAACCCTAACCCTAACCCTAACCCTAACCCTAACCCTAACCCTAACCCTAACCCTAACCCTAACCCTAACCCTAACCCTAACCCTAACCCTAACCCTAACCCTAACCCTAACCCTAACCCTAACCCTAACCCTAACCCTAACCCTAACCCTAACCCTAACCCTAACCCTAACCCTAACCCTAACCCTAACCCTAACCCTAACCCTAACCCTAACCCTAACCCTAACCCTAACCCTAACCCTAACCCTAACCCTAACCCTAACCCTAACCCTAACCCTAACCCTAACCCTAACCCTAACCCTAACCCTAACCCTAACCCTAACCCTAACCCTAACCCTAACCCTAACCCTAACCCTAACCCTAACCCTAACCCTAACCCTAACCCTAACCCTAACCCTAACCCTAACCCTAACCCTAACCCTAACCCTAACCCTAACCCTAACCCTAACCCTAACCCTAACCCTAACCCTAACCCTAACCCTAACCCTAACCCTAACCCTAACCCTAACCCTAACCCTAACCCTAACCCTAACCCTAACCCTAACCCTAACCCTAACCCTAACCCTAACCCTAACCCTAACCCTAACCCTAACCCTAACCCTAACCCTAACCCTAACCCTAACCCTAACCCTAACCCTAACCCTAACCCTAACCCTAACCCTAACCCTAACCCTAACCCTAACCCTAACCCTAACCCTAACCCTAACCCTAACCCTAACCCTAACCCTAACCCTAACCCTAACCCTAACCCTAACCCTAACCCTAACCCTAACCCTAACCCTAACCCTAACCCTAACCCTAACCCTAACCCTAACCCTAACCCTAACCCTAACCCTAACCCTAACCCTAACCCTAACCCTAACCCTAACCCTAACCCTAACCCTAACCCTAACCCTAACCCTAACCCTAACCCTAACCCTAACCCTAACCCTAACCCTAACCCTAACCCTAACCCTAACCCTAACCCTAACCCTAACCCTAACCCTAACCCTAACCCTAACCCTAACCCTAACCCTAACCCTAACCCTAACCCTAACCCTAACCCTAACCCTAACCCTAACCCTAACCCTAACCCTAACCCTAACCCTAATGGCTGGGGGTGGGGTTATGGTTGGGGGTGGGGTAGGGGGTGGGATTAGGGGCGTGGCAGGGGGTGGGGTTGGGGGTGGGGTAGGGGGTGGGGTTAGGGGTGTGGCAGGGGGTGGGTTAGGGGTGTGGCTAGGGTTGGGGTGTGGCCGGGGCGGGGTTGGGGGCGTGGCTAGGGTTGGGGGTGTGGCAGGGGGTGGGTTAGGGGCGTGGCTAGGGTTGGGGGTGTGGTAGGGGGCGGGGTTAGGGTTGGGGGTGGGGTAGGGGCGTGGTTGGGGTGGGGTTAGGGGTGTGGCTGGGGGTGGGATTAGGGGCGTGGCAGGGGGTGGGGTTAGGGTTGGGGGTGGGGTAGGGGGCGGGGTTAGTGGTGTGGCTAGGGTTGGGGGTGTGGCCGGGGGCGGGATTAGGGGCGTGGCAGGGGGTGGGGTTAGGGTTGGGGGCGGCGTTGGGGTGTGGGAGGGGCTAGGGGTGGGAGGGGGCGGGGTCGGGGGTTGGGAGGGGCTAGGGGTGGGAGGGGGCGGGGTTGGGGGTGGGAGGGGCTAGGGGTCGGGGGGTGGGAGGGGCTAGGGGTGGGTGGGGGCGGGGTAGGGGGGTGGGAGGGGGTAGGGGTGGGTGGGGGCTGGGTCGGGGGGTGGGAGGGGCTAGGGGTGGGAGGGGGCGGGGTCGGGGGTGGGAGGGGGCGGGGTCGGGGGTGGGAGGGGCTAGGGGTGGGTGGGGGCTGGGTCGGGGGGTGGGAGGGGCTAGGGGTGGGAGGGGGCGGGGTCGGGGGTGGGAGGGGCTAGGGGTGGGTGGGGGCGGGGTAGGGCGGTGGGAGGGGCTAGGCGTGGGTGGGGGCTGGGTCGGGGGGTGGGAGGGGATAGGGGTGGGTGGGGGCGGGGTAGGGTGGTGGGAGGGGCTAGGCATGGGAGGGGGTGGGGTCGGGGTCGGGAGCGGCTAGGGGTGGGTGGGGGCGGGGTCGGGAGGGGCTAGGGGTCGGGGGGTGGGAGGGGGTGGGGTCGGGGGTGGGAGGGGCTACGGGTGGGTGGGGGTGGGGTAGGGGGGTGGGAGGGGTTAGGGGTGGGTGTGGGCTGGGAGGGGCTAGGGGTGTGAGGGGTGTGGTTATGCTAATTTATGCTAATTTCCCTATATACTAGTATATAAAAAATTAAAAATAATATGTCCGGTGCAGCCCCAGCAGCCCCTTGGGAGGAAAAAAAATTTTTTTTTTTTTTTAATTTTTTTTTTTTTTTTTTTTTCCTCCCAAGGGGCTGGTGGGTTTTTTTTTTTAAATTAATAATTTAAATTTTATTTAAATTTTAACTTGTCACTAAATTTGTGACAAGTTTAAAGAGAAACAGAGAAAGTAAAGAGAAACAGAGAAAGTAAAGAGAAACAGAGAAAGTAAAGAGAAACAGAGAAAGTAAAGAGAAACAGAGAAAGTAAAGAGAAACAGAGAAAGTAAAGAGAAACAGAGAAAGTAAAGAGAAACAGAGAAAGTAAAGAGAAACAGAGAAAGTAAAGAGAAACAGAGAAAGTAAAGAGAAACAGAGAAAGTAAAGAGAAACAGAGAAAGTAAAGAGAAACAGAGAAAGTAAAGAGAAACAGAGAAAGTAAAGAGAAACAGAGAAAGTAAAGAGAAACAGAGAAAGTAAAGAGAAACAGAGAAAGTAAAGAGAAACAGAGAAAGTAAAGAGAAACAGAGAAAGTAAAGAGAAACAGAGAAAGTAAAGAGAAACAGAGAAAGTAAAGAGAAACAGAGAAAAGTAGAAGAGAAACAGAGAAAAGTAGAAGAGAAACAGAGAAAAGTAGAAGAGAAACAGAGAAAAGTAGAAGAGAAACAGAGAAAAGTAGAAGAGAAACAGAGAAAAGTAGAAGAGAAACAGAGAAAAGTAGAAGAGAAACAGAGAAAAGTAGAAGAGAAACAGAGAAAAGTAGAAGAGAAACAGAGAAAAGTAGAAGAGAAAAAGACAAGGAGAAAGACAAAATAGAAGAGAGAATGACAGTAGATTAAAGACAATAGAAGAGAGAAAGAGAAAGACAGTAGAAGACATGAACAGACAGTAGAAGGAGACACAGGAACAAAGTGGACAGTAGAGAATGAGTTGGCCAACTCAAGACAGAAGAGACAGACAAATAGAATTTGACACAGGCAAACACAGACACACCAACACAGACATACACAGCCAATCCAGTCACTACAAAGAGACAACATACAAAACCTACCTTAAGAAATAATGAGACAGGACACAGCAAAGCAAAACACAGCTTTATTCAAGTTTTATTGGTCCCTAACTGAGATAACAATGAGACAGGACACAGCAAAGCAAAACACAGCTTTATTCAAGTTTTATTGGTCCCTAACTGAGATAACAATGACACGAGACACAGCAAGGCAAAACACAGCTTTATGCAAGTTTTATTGGTCCCTAACCAAGGATACAATGACACGAGACATTGCATAGCAAAACACAGATTTATTCAAGTTTTATTGATACCTAACCAAGGAAACAATGACACGAGACACAGCATGGCAAAACACAGACTTATTTGAGTTTTATTGGTACCTAACCGAGGAAATGACACAGTACACAAAACCAGAAAAAATGCCTTTATATACTAGCTCAAATTTGTTCCACACACCTAATATATCTTTAGAATTCCCTTCTCTAAACAAGTGACTTACAGAAATAACTAAGGACCCTTCACAACATCCGCCTGGCTTACTATCTCAGTGTTGCCTTTCAATTCTCCAAACTACCCCTCTGACACAACTATGCCGTCCTCTCCTGCAAAGATCCTAATTACATTTTACTATCGTTGGTACTCACTTCTGCCATGAATCCACAATGCTCCCCCGGAGCTGTGCTCCAGGAGGCCTCCTAAATCATCCTGCCTGCCAAAACCCAGGTCCCAGGCCTTGCTGCATCCAAACATAGGCGATGAACATCGCCTCGCAGACCGACCGGGACCCGGGAAAAAAAACCCCAGCCGGGGGAGCGAAAAAAAAATCCCCCAGCTGGGGCTTTTTTATTCTAAGTATTTTTTTTTTAAGTACCTGAAAAGGAAACAATGGTTACCTCCACATATACAACACAGACAACACCTACCCCCCAAGCCTATTATTATTACACAACACTGCCAACAAAATTCCTCGGCCCTCATTCCACTGCTGCACAAGCCACTACCAGCTCTCAGCTACCAGCTATAGTTTCACTGCTTCTATCCGCCTACACCCTTCATCCACCGTGCTCCTCAGGAGCTGTGCTCCTGGAAGCCTCCAAAATCATCCTGCCTGCCAAAACCCAGGTCCCAGGCCTTTCTGCATCCAAACATAGGCGATGAACATCGCCTCGCAGACCGACCGGGACCCGGGAAAAAAAACCCCAGCCGGGGGAGCGGAAAAAAAATCCCCCAGCTGGGGCTTTTTTATTCTAAGTAATTTTTTTAAGTACCTGAAAGGGAAAAAATTGTCATCTCCACATATACAACACAGACAACACCTACCCCCCAAGCCTATTATTATTACACAACACTGCCAATAAAATTCCTCGACCCTCATTCCACTGCTGCACAAGCCACTACCAGCTCTCAGCTACCAGCTATAGTTTCACTGCTTCTATCCGCCTACACCCTTCATCCACCGTGCTCCTCAGGAGCTGTGCTCCTGGAAGCCTCCAAAATCATCCTGCCTGCCAAAACCCAGGTCCCAGGCCTTTCTGCATCCAAACATAGGCGATGAACATCGCCTCGCAGACCGACCGGGACCCGGGAAAAAAAACCCCAGCCGGGGGAGCAAAAAAAAAATCCCCCAGCTGGGGCTTTTTTATTCTAAATATTTTTTTTTAAGTACCTGAAAAGGAAACAATGGTTACCTCCACATATACAACACAGACAACACCTACCCCCCAAGCCTATTATTACTATTACACAACACTGCCAATAAAATTCCTCAACCCTCATTCCACTGCTGCACAAGCCACTACCAGCTCTCAGCTACCAGCTATAGTTTCACTGCTTCTGTCTGCCTACACCCTTCATCCACCATGCTCCTCAGGAGCTGTGCTCCTGGAAGCCTCCAAAATCATCCTGCCTGCCAAAACCCAGGTCCCAGGCCTTTCTGCATCCAAACATAGGCGATGAACATCGCCTCGCAGACCGACCGGGACCCGGGAAAAAAAACCCCAGCCAGGGGAGCGGAAAAAAAATCCCCCAGCTGGGGCTTTTTTATTCTAAGTATTTTTTTTTAAGTACCTGAAAAGGAAACAATGGTTACCTCAACATACAATGTACAAGCACAGGCTACACCTAAATCACTATGATACAAGCAAGCTAGCCCACAAAAACCAAGCCATCTACCCTGCAAGAACCTGCAGCTACCACTATAGCACAATAAATGATTAAGAACTACATTTAAAAAATAATTACAAGGCAACTCACATTTCAATACAAGGCAACTCACATTTCAATACAAGGCAACTCACATTTCAATACAAGGCAACTCACATTTCAATACAAGGCAACTCACATTTCAATACAAGGCAACTCACATTTCAATACAAGGCAACTCACATTTCAATACAAGGCAACTCACATTTCAATACAAGGCAATACAGACTCTAGGACAAGGCAATACACATTTCAATACAAGGCAATTCACATTCTAGGACAAGGCAATTCACATTCTAGGACAAGGCAATTCACATTCTAGGACAAGGCAATTCACATTCTAGGACAAGGCAATTCACATTCTAGGACAAGGCAATTCACATTCTAGGACAAGGCAATTCACATTCTAGGACAAGGCAATTCACATTTCAATACAAGGCAATACACATTTCAATACAAGGCAATACACATTTCAATACAAGGCAATTCACATTCTAGGACAAGGCAATACACATTTCAATACAAGGCAATACACATTTCAATACAAGGCAATACACATTTCAATACAAGGCAATACACATTTCAATACAAGGCAATACACATTCAGGTATAAGGCAATAAAAGTACATCAGTACAAAGCAACAGACTGTCAATTAAGGCAATTCACATTTCAATACAAGGCAAGGCAATACACATTTCAATACAAGGCAAGGCAATACACATTTCAATACAAGGCAAGGCAATACACATTTCAATACAAGGCAAGGCAATACACATTTCAATACAAGGCAAGGCAATACACATTTCAATACAAGGCAATACACATTTCAATACAAGGCAATACACATTTCAATACAAGGCAATACACATTTCAATACAAGGCAATACACATTTCAATACAAGGCAATACACATTTCAATACAAGGCAATACACATTTCAATACAAGGCAATACACATTCAGGTATAAGGCAATAAAAGTACATCAGTACAAAGCAACAGACTCTCAATTAAGGCAATTCACATTTCAATACAAGGCAAGGCAATTCACATTTCAATACAAGGCAATACACATTCAGGTATAAGGCAATAAAAGTACATCAGTACAAAGCAACAGACTCTCAATTAAGGCAATTCACATTTCAGTACAAGGCAAGGCAATTCACATTTCAGTACAAGGCAAGGCAATTCACATTTCAGTACAAGGCAAGGCAATTCACATTTCAGTACAAGGCAAGGCAATTCACATTTCAGTACAAGGCAAGGCAATTCACATTTCAGTACAAGGCAAGGCAATTCACATTTCAGTACAAGGCAAGGCAATTCACATTTCAGTACAAGGCAATTCACATTTCAGTACAAGGCAATTCACATTTCAGTACAAGGCAATTCACATTTCAGTACAAGGCAATTCACATTTCAGTACAAGGCAATTCACATTTCAGTACAAGGCAATTCACATTTCAGTACAAGGCAATTCACATTTCAGTACAAGGCAATTCACATTTCAGTACAAGGCAATTCACTTTCAGGTATAAGGCAATAAAAGTACATCAGTACAAAGCAACAGACACTCAATTAAGGCAATACAAGTACAGCAGTACACACACACAGGTACAAGGCAACACACAGGTACAAGGCAACACACAGGTACAAGGCAACACACAGGTACAAGGCAACACACAGGTACAAGGCAACACACAGGTACAAGGCAACACACAGGTACAAGGCAACACACAGGTACAAGGCAACACACAGGTACAAGGCAACACACAGGTACAAGGCAACACACAGGTACAAGGCAACACACAGGTACAAGGCAACACACAGGTACAAGGCAACACACAGGTACAAGGCAACACACAGGTACAAGGCAGGTCCAAGGCTACCCACACCCAGGTCCAAGGCTACCCACACCCAGGTCCAAGGCTACCCACACCCAGGTCCAAGGCTACCCACACCCAGGTCCAAGCTTCAAGTACATCACTACAAGGCAGTACACAGTTGGTTTCAAGGCAATACATATACATCATTACAAATCAATACACATGCAGTGGCAATGCATACCACTAGATTGTTACAATGCTATACTCGGTCAATTACAGCCAGTTCCATCGCATTACACACACGAGTACACTCACAATGCAGTCAAAAACCGTTATTGAAAATACAGTACGTATTCAAGTACAGAGTCCAACGGGGAGGTAAACAAATATTCAGGACTATACACAAAGACAGACAAAGAAGGCATTACAGACTTCTGCTTAAGTCTGCATTACAGACTACTTACAGGCAAATACTTCAATGACTCCGTCAAGTACTACAACTACACAAACTCAATTTCAGCACAGACTCAAATTAGGATTAAACTGCAAGGCATCGCAAAGTCAAACAAAAGCCACTACAGACTAAATCTACCACTCTCAAGTAGGGCTGTACAAAGTCAAACAATGAAGTAAGGCAGTACAAGTATATATTCAAATAAAAAGCTATGCAAAATCAATCCTTCACGTACATTGCAACACCGGGTCGTGTACCTAGTCCCCTACAATGCTATAGGCTCACTGGCACACTCATACAGTCCCATACAGGCAAATGTAGCGCACTACAGATTCAAACACCATTACATTAGATAGCAATACAGTGCAATAAAAACTCAAATAAGCACTCAAATGTAGGGCACTGTAGTCTAATACAGTACAACATGCTGTAACAAAGCCACCCTAACACACACATAAGGCTTCACAGAACAATACAACCGCACATGGAAAACACCAATGGAACCACAGACAGTAGTACAGCCTATTTTGGTGCACTTGAGTAAAAAAATAGAGTAACAACTCAACACCAGGTCAAGTACGGCGCGACACCAGGTCAAGTACGGCGCGACACCAGGTCAAGTACGGCGCGACACCAGGTCAAGTACGGCGCGACACCAGGTCAAGTACGGCGCGACACCAGGTCAAGTACGGCGCGACACCAGGTCAAGTACGGCGCGACACCAGGTCAAGTACGGCGCGACACCAACATGAGCAATGCAGTAAATGTTCTAATACAGAAATACAAGGAGGGACTGAAGACACAGAACCTAGCACCTTAGTGGCACGTGGCCACAAAGCCATGGCAATTCAATTACAAAGCATTGCAAGGCACTGAGAACTAAATCACGCATACAATGTATATCTGGAAACCTACAGTACAAAGTCAGTATACTGCCAAACAGCAGATACAGAGCCCTACAAAACCAAACACCAGAACAACACATTTGTTACCTGATGGGCTTTGAGACTGAAACCCTGAAGGAGGCACAGATGAAATACAACATAGCGCTGCCGTGGAAACACAGTTTGCTAGACGAAAAGGCGCAGGT
Organism: Heliangelus exortis; assembly: GCF_036169615.1. Taxonomy (NCBI): domain Eukaryota; kingdom Metazoa; phylum Chordata; class Aves; order Apodiformes; family Trochilidae; genus Heliangelus; species Heliangelus exortis. Next base: position 38,979,267 of record NC_092427.1, on the reverse strand, counting down.
TCGGATGGTCTCCCCGAAGACGGTTCTCCGTAAACCGTGCAGAATCCTAGGGCGTCCTGTCTACCGGCACCGACTGTCCCACAGCACGCCCTCCTCAGACGACACGCTCAGAGACACCGTGCTTCTGTCACCTAGAAGACCAAGAGACAAAATTACTGTTCTGCTCCGTAAAATGATCCTCATCATTCCCACCGCTCCACCTCACCTCACCTCAAATGCTCAGCCAAGTCCAACAATGGCCAGGACAGCATCTGCAAAAAAAAAAAAAAAAAAAAAAAAAAAAAGGCAAATGCTTTAGCAAGTGGTCAAGGACTTTGATCTTACTGAAAGAGCTTACTAGCATCTCACCTTCTTAAGCAGTTGATGGGTGTACTTCCTGACACCTCAATGGCTCTACAGGGCACCTGAAAAGAGCAAGGCAATTTGTAATATACTGCTGCTTCTAACAAAACCCTCCCAGAGAATTGCCCAATCTCCTTTACCTTAATCCTTTGCCAGATGCCCCTTGGGCATGTTAGTCTGAACTGGATACCGAGGCACCACCTGAAAAAATACACAGGTAATGTTTTTTACTTCAATACTACTCATAACATTTAACACTTCCAGCAGGCAATTTCACAGTGCTCACCTTCCAAAGGTCATGTCCCATTGAGATGAACTGCCTGCTCTACACAGCTTTGCAACCTAAAAAAAAAAAAAAAAAAAAAAAAAAAAAAAATCCATTAATGCTACTCAGAGCAACTGCATCCACCTGCCCTGTGACAGACTTTACCAAGCCTTGCAATGACATTCAGCTACCCACCTGCTTTGCTTTTTGTTCCACGTCCTGGACTTCTGCATCTGTAAGAAATAAATCAAACTAATCTCAGGGATTCTAATAAATGTTGAAAGCACCTCCCCACCAACACCAAACACTGACTAACCTTCAGGTGGCATCTTTCTCGCCTCCTCCAGCCTTTTTCTGCTCGTCTTTGTCACACGGCATCTGAAAAACAGTATTATGCAAGTCACTGAAATGCTGCTCAACAGCTGGAATATTGCCTTAGGGCTCTTCCAACAAACCCTGACCCTACAACTCCAGGCAGGGCAGCTCCAAACCAAACTCTCAAACTCAAGACACAACCCTGCAAACCATGAGACTATGTCAAGAGACCACCAAGCAAGAAGCGTATCTCCGGCATCCAAGACTGCTTGGCAAGAAGACCTACAGCGATATGACTGCGAAGCTAGGAGATGAAGCGATGCATGCCAAAAAACATAGACTTCAAGACCTGAGGACACAAGGACGTGTCGATCGATTCCCACTCTGGGAAAATCTAAGACCAGAGATGCTGATGCAGGTGGCAATGATGTTTCAGAAGATGACCATCAAGAAACTTCCAAGATGAAAGACCAATCTATGGTTTACATCTGTCACACAAGAAAAAGATGCTGCTGACCAGGAAATGCTTTCCAGGGATGATGCCCAAGACGCAGGACTTGTTCTGTGAGGACATACAGAAGACCATCAAGGCCTGAGGAAGCGCCAAGACGAAGATGGACAACACGAAACACACAACCCCAGACACCAAGGCTGGAGCTGCCCTGCCCACACTAGCATCGTGCAGGAAACTAACTCGCTCCGCTTATCCACGCAAAGGGGGCTACTCCCAGACAGCCCTCTCCCAGAAAGCAAACTTCAAAATCCCTCCGGCAACTCCCAACCTCAACCCCCCAACAATTCAGTCCCTCGACTTATCTTTCCGAGAGCTGGGGTTCGGAATCTATGTCCAGCAGCAAACACCACTCCGTGACAGGCATGTTCCTTCAGTACACACATTCCTGTTCACCATCTGCAATCAGAAAAAAAAAAAAAAAAAAAGGAAAAAATCAGAATCCATGTCACCAGTTAGGACAGCTTCAGCCATCTCCAAACACTTACACTACAAAAAAGAGGCCTCAGAAGAGTCCCACAGCATTCTTCTCCCCTTCTTGATCCAGAGTTCAATCCTGTCTACACCACTGCTTTGGGCACCTAAAAAGAACAAGAGAGAGTTACTGTTCTGATGATTGATCATCACGAGCTCCATGAACCCCCCTGTACCACCTCACCTTTAAGGGTCATCTGTTCTCAACAGTAGGAGGCACACCGCCTGCAAAAAAAGAGGAAACATTTAACCGAGTTGATATAAAACACGTGAACGACTCTGCACACAGCCATCTCACCTTCTCCAACTGTTCCTCAAGACATGGCTTTGTCACTCCAGCACTGTGTGTGACACCTGCAAAAGTCAAGGCAAAAGGCACACGCTGAGATATTGCCTCCAACTACACCCAGGCCACTGTCTCCTGCCCTATCTCCTGCTCCATTACCTTTGCCCCTCGCCCATCTGTCTGCCGTCTCTTTGGGGTACCACGATGAGGTTAGGAGGGCACCTGAAAAACAAAAAAAAAAAAACCACAAAACAACAAGGGATGCTCATGACCAACCAATAATACAACACCTGAGAATAACTGCTCCACCAGCCCACCGGCCATTGCTCACCTTGCCACAGCCACCTCTGGTGTCCGTACCCCGCTTCGCTCGCCGCTTCCACCTTCAAAATGACAACAAACCATAATGTGGTCAGGTAGCCAAGGGAGGCAGCTTGCCACCAACTGCACACCCTGACTAACCTTCATCTGGTTCCCTTGTCTCCTCCTCCATCCATTTCTTGCTCATCCTTGACTTGCGGGATCTGAAAAACAGGATTACGCAAGTTACCGCACCGCCGCTCAACACCGAGTCAGTCAAGTTGTGGTGCTTCTGTGGCCCCTGATCCTACACAGCAGGCAGGGCAGCTCCAAGCCAAACACTCACAGGCACAGATTGACCCGAGACACAGCCACATGAGTCACAAGACTTGAGCTCAAGATAAAACTCGCAGCAAGAAGAGGGACTCTGGAATCCAAGACTTTTGGGCAATAAGACCTACGGCAATGTGTCTGCAAAGCGAGGGAATGAAGCGACGGATGCCCGAGAAGCCGCCTTCAAGACCTGAGGATGCAAGGACGTGGGGAATGAGTCCCCCTCAGGGAAACTGGGTGGACAGAGATCAGATGACAACGCAATTGAGAACGACATTGCGGAAGACGACCATCAAGAAACTTCCAAGTCAAGAGACCGATCTGCAATTTAAACTCATTGTGCAGAATAACATGCTGCTGATCAGTACCGTGCTGATCAGGAAAGGCTTTGCAGGGATAATGCCCAAGATGCGAGACTTGCTCTGTGAGGACACACAGAAGACCATCAAGACCGGAGGAAGCTCTAAGACAAAGACAGACAACACAAAATACACAACCCCACACACCAAGGCTGGAGCTGCCCTGCCCACCCGAGCATTGTGCTGGAAACTAACATGCTCTGTTCACCCACTCAAAGGAGGCTGATTGTAGACAGCCCTCTCCCAGATGCCATCTTCAAAATCCCTCCTGCAACTCCAAGCCTCAGCCCCTCTGCAACCAAGTTCCTGCACTTAGCTTTCAGAGGGCTGTGGGTCTAAATTTATGTCCAGCAACGAAACCACATTTTCTGACTAGCACGTTCCTGCAGTTTTAAGGTTCCTCTTCAACAACTGCATTAAAAAAAAAAAAGTAATAAATAGAAAAAAAAATTTGCATGCAAGCATAATCTTGCTATAAAGAGCTCTAACTTTTGGTGGTTTTAAAGTTCTTACCTTAAAGAGACTTCTCAAACAGCCCAAACACCTCCACAGCTGCAGTCAGCTCCAGGAGTAGGAGAGCTCTGACCTCAGAGAAGCCCAAGAGCTGACTGAAGACCCTAGCCAAAGGCTGTGGCTTATATACCACAGGCACCGCCCACAGCTTTTCCCACAATCCCCTGGGAAAGAGGAGGTGGCAATTACCACAAGGTATAAAAACAGCCAGAGGAGAAGCAGGCACCTTTCTCCTCTTTCTTCAGTTTGCGGGACAAGCAGAGAGACTCCGTGATGCCGGCTGAGGAATTTTGGGTTTTTTCTCTCTCCTTGTAACTTCAGCGACGTGACCAGGTAAGAATTCAACCCAAAGGGAACCTTAACAGAGTAAAGGTCATTGGAGGCTTATATTAGACAGAAAAGAGGAAAGAACAAGTGCGGTGGGTCACAGATACGGACTCGCAAAGTCTCCTGAAAGACTCAGAGGGGTGAGAGCTCTGCAACAAAGCTAAAAGTGCACTAAAGGCAAGCTGGAAGGCAGCGTTCTGTTAGAGGGGTCATTTTTGGGTCGAAGACACTGAAGAAAGCTGAGGGGCACAAGCAGCAGTCTGGAGGAGATTTTAATAGAGTACAGGCGTCCCTGGGATGTTGGGAACCGAATGACAGACGGCGTCAGAAGAGCTTCTCGTGGAGCGAAAAAGGCGTAAAATACGCAACGGAGCCGGAAGGTGGCTGTGGGACGCCGAGAGGGGGGGAGTGAGGTTGGCCTCCAGAGGTGTGGTGGTGAGAGAAGGGTGCTGTGAGAGAGGTAAAAGGCGGCTGTGGGACACGAGGAAAAACTGTACGTGTCCAGTTGATGTACAGATGTCCTTGGGGGCTGAGGGACTGAACAGATGTCTAAGATCACAACAAATGAAGGAAGGGTTCTGGGGTGCAAAGAGAGCCTGAAGAAGGATTCTGTCTCAGTAAGAGAGCTAAAAAGAGCACCACAGAGATCGAAGGGTGTGGGGCAGCGTGAGGATGGTCTCGTAAAGAGCGGTGCCCTGAATGAGAGGGCTCTGATGGGCCATAATGTTGAAAAAGAGTCCGGGAAGACCCTCTGGCAGAGTCTTGAGGGGGAGACCGGACCCCCGTCCCTTTCTGAACGCTTCCTCGGAGAGGACCCTGGGTGTGGCTGGATGTGGTCTTTGCCCCTGGCAGTAAAGCGGAGTTTATGCTCTCCCTCTGCCCCAGAGTTGGTGTATTTTATCTCTGCCTTTTAATACCTCGCTACCTGTCTGCATGATGCGCACCCGTCCCGTTGTATAAAGGGTTTCTTTAAAATGCATATTACCCCAGGGTGATTGGTCTCTTGGCTCTTCTGCACGTGCCTTTGATTTCACTGGTTGTTTCATCTGAACCTGAAGTTCTGACGGTTTGCTGCCATCCCCAAATAAATTGATCCGTTTGCTTCCTGGTCTCCGTATGGAACTCTACTTCCTGAAATTCAGCTTTCATTTTGCCGTCTCCCTGTCCTGTGGACTTATCTGGCTCTCGAGGGGGGAGGGGCTTGCTGCGCTGCTTTTCTATTAGTCTGTCCTTGGTGTTTCACGTGGCATCGGTTTCACTAGATTTCAAGGACAGTTGAGACTGTCCTGAGGTCTATATAGATCTGCTACTTAATATGATACTTTGCCAGATGGGCGGGGTCAGCGCAAAAGACACAGGCACCCAAATAAAGAAGTTAGTTTATATTTACTGATGTATTAAATTATAAGAGAACAAGTGCAGAAACAAACAACAAAACTGAAGTGCGATAGCAAAGTCAGAGCAAAACACAGCAACTCATCTAATTGTTACTATACAGACGCAGCGATAAAGAGTAAGAAAGACGTGTCGCCGATTGCCGTAATGGTTCGACTTTGCCTGGATCTGCGGTTGCTGGGGAGCCCTGGTTGTTACGAGGACACGGAGAACCCTTCCCAGCAGTTGGGAAATCCTACACGGTGCGTCCTCTTGTAGGTGAGGACGGCAGAAAGGGTCCAGTTTTTCGAGTATCCCGTTGCTGCTAGTCCGAAGGACTTGCGCTTTTCTTAACGTGAAAACGTCCGGTCTTACGCCCCGTAATGACCGAAACCGGGGCCTGGCTGGGGCTCCAGTTGCAGATCGTAGGGCTGCCTAAACTATCTCCCCTAGACATGTTACTGGTGGTTACCTAAAATATCTGCCCAGACAATTCAGTATATTGGCTGCTTTTGCACTCTCTCGTGGTTTGAAAAAAATTTCTCAGAATGGGGAGGGTAAGCTACTGCTTTCACAAACCTTTTTCCTCCTAAATACTTAGCTGATCTCCCAGTAAACCAAATGTGCTCCGTCTCAGGATGAGTTAATAGATCCAAGTTTTTTTCAAACCTCATGAAAGATTCATTTCTGAGTGCAAAATCAGGGTTTACTTCTGGATTACTCATGGGGGGCAGTGGCTAGCTGCTAGTGGAAGGCAGCCACACCATAGCCTCCCACTTTGGCTTTATCTTGAATATATTTGACCCATTGCATGATAGGAATTATGGCAGACAGAGCCACTTTATATCCTACTGTGAGTTGTTCTAGTTCTAGCGCAGCCCAAAAACGTGCTAATGTAGTAGATGTTTGTGAATTCATGTTAAATAATTATAAAATGTTTGTTAACCCACCTTTGAGAGTACTAATAATATATCTGTCTTCAATATTGTGAAATATGCAGACGTAGGAATTCGTTGGAATGAAATATAACTGTTCTTTGTGTAACTACAAAGCTTAAGGGAACAAGAAACAAGACATCCACAGTTTCTGTACCCTGAAAACACTACAATGTACATCCTGTTGTGCTAATCTCAGCTGATTTTGCTGCTCACCACATAGCACTGAATTTGAGGTGGTTTTACTGCTGACTGCAGAGCGTTGCACAGGAAAGAGCGAAGGAGCACATGTGCGGAATCGAAGGGTAACGAGAGGGGAAACTGAGGCAGACACTGACTTCATCCAATGACCACCAGATGGGGGTCAAAAAGACCCTCAGAGATAAAGTGGGCACGTGCCTTTGAAGGCCGCCTCTTCCAAGAACAATAAACATAATCCAGCCTGTTCTAGAACAGTCATGAATATGTATTAGAATAGTTATGAATATTAAGGTATGGAATGTAAGACAAAAGATTAAACTTTAAGGCATGTGTGCGAGTGGAGCGGAGACTCCCCACGCACCCAGCGCTGTTTTGCTTATTGCAATTTTATTTATTAAATTAAACTATTAACAGAATATTGAGTCAGTAATTTATAACACTCATAACTCTCAAAGTGGAGTTGTTTTCTGCTTCTGGTAATTTTCTCCCCTGGGCTCCAAGTTCTGTGTAACCCATTTACAGATTTGTTTGAGATCTCTTCTTATTTGTGAGGATCATAAATCCAAAACCTTTTGTTAAGCCTCTTCTGTTAATTCCAAATCACCCTGCTGTTCACTTCTGCAAACTCACACTTTTCCCTTGTTATGTCACATAACAGGGTTACGATTGGTCCTACGTGTCAGATGCGCTGTCTCCAAAAACGACACAATCCGATGGGTGCTAAGAATTGAACACCCCAATACACACTGCCACGCACTGAATATAAGATACAGAACCATTGACCGGCGGTCGGGCATCTTTTTAGCGAAAAACTACAAATGAGTCTCCGGAAGTCGGACGTTTTGTTACCGGAAGTCGGCCATCTTTTCAGCGAAAAACTACAAACGAGTCTCCGGAAGTCGGCCATCTTGTTACCGGAAGTCGGCCATCTTTTAAGCGAAAAACTACAAATGAGTCTCCGGAAGTCGGCCATCTTTTTACCGGAAAACTACAAATGAGTCTCCGGAAGTCGGCCATCTTGTTACCGGAAGTCGGCCATCTTTTAAGCGAAAAACTACAAATGAGTCTCCGGAAGTCGGCCATTTTGGTCCCGGAAGTCGGCCATCTTTTTACCGGAAAACTACAAATGAGTCTCCGGAAGTCGGCCATCTTGTTACCGGAAGTCGGCCATCGTTTTAGCAAAAAACTACAAATGAGTCTCCGGAAGTCGGCCATTTTGGTCCCGGAAGTCGGCCATCTTTTTACCGGAAAACTACAAATGAGACTCCGGAAGTCGGCCATCTTGTTACCGGAAGTCGGCCATCTTTTCAGCGGAAAACTACAAAAGAGTCTCCGGAAGTCGGCCATTTTGTTACCGGAGGTCGGCCATCTTTTCAGCGGAAAACTACAAACGAGTCTCCGGAAGTCGGCCATTTTGTTACCGGAAGTCGGCCATCTTTTTAGCCAAACACTACAAACGAGTCTCCGGAAGTCGGCCATCTTTTTAGCCAAAAACTACAAATGAGTCTCCGAAAGTCGGCCATCTTGGTTCCGGAAGTCGGCCATCTTTTTACCGAAAAACTACAAATGAGTCTCCGGCAGTCGGCCATCTTGTTACCGGAAAACTACAAACGAGTCTCCGGAAGTCGGCCATCTGTTTACCGGAAGTCGGCCATCTTTTCAGTGGAAAACTATAAACGAGTCTCTGGAAATTGGACAAACTGATAGTTAAAAATTTAAGAACCCCCAGTGTCCCCTGAGCGTAGAAACACACCATCTGGCAGATCCTCTGATCTTCGCCAAAACCTGTCACTTTTCTCTTACTTGATAGATTCATTTAATCACTCGTGTTGGAAGGGGCCTTCAAAGAGCATCTGGTCCATCCCTCTACCTAATGCTATGGATTTGATGTCTTAACACTTTCTACAACTGGGGGAATCTACCGCTTCTCCTAGGAGACCATTCCAATCTTTTACTGTCCACATGGTGAAAAATGAACTTCTTATGTCCAATCAGAATTTCCCCATTACCTCTTATCCATTAAGCCCCACCTTACCTTGTTGCTGGAGGACCAAAAATGAGAACTGTTGCAAGGCGAATGTCTCTTAGGGCAGGGCCCTCCAATGTCCAAACAGGTGTTCCAGCAGAAACTCACGAATAGTGCTCCGAGTCTACTGCCCTCAGGGTTGCCTAGCCTGGCTCGGAGCTACTGCTCCCGAATCAGCTAACCTCTCTGCTGGCTTGCTCAGGAATGAGCTGAGATTGGGCTCCAGGCCTCACCTTTTATTGGCCCCCTAATCCTGCTCATGTGCAGTTGGGGCCCGCCCTAACCAGGCACAGGTGGGCTTAACACAAGCTCATGCCCCCTACCTGGCAATTAGTGGCACCTGGTTGCCTCATTTCACTACAGAGAACAGTGAGCAGCTGACTGTCTGGCTCCTTCTGGTTACAGGAGGACAAAAAAAGAACAGAGTGCAGCTGAGTAATGGGGAACATCTGGTTTCTAAAGGTCCAAAATAGAGAGTGTGTTTGGCTGCTTCACATGCTGTTTCCGGTTGCTAGAGGACTGGTGTCTGTCAGCAAGCCGGCAAGCATTTAAATACCCATTTACACATCTAATATCTGCTTTGGCCTATACATCAGCTTTGATACACTCACACAGACTCCCTGGAGCAAAATATCCCCTGTCCCTCCTGGTCCCACACTCCCCCCTCACCTCTACCAGACACCCTGACAGCCCTCACAGCCCTTTACCCCTTCCCACTGTAACTCCAGTGCTTAAAACACATCTCTGAAGACTATTAGGCAGGATTTGTCATTACATTCGTAACATCAAAACAACGCTCTTGCTGGGGACAGAAAAAACTTCCATCCTTCCTTATTCCACTGCTGGGGTAGAGAACCCTCTATGGCTTCCTCTACTTGTATCACAAGAGACGCCTACACACACACTGCAACAGTAGCGGCCTCGCATCCTGCTTAGACAGCAAAGCTGAAAGTAAAAAATGACTCCTGAAAGTAAAAAAATAAATTCACCATCTGCTCATGAGGTGTCCACATGTTTATACATATCCTATTTAAATACTTCTATAGGCAAGTATTTCACTTCCTTTCTGCAGTCATGTAACATGTACAACTGTTAACTGATACCATTACGTTTTCTATCTCAAACACAGGGATAATTTGACCAGGAATTTTGTGTGTGTTACACAACTGGGAGGGAGAGCTGCCCAAAGGAGATGCTACCAAACCACCAGGGAAATACCCCATTTAGAGGGAGACAAAGTACTTCAGAGCACTCCATCAAAACACCAGCAAAAGATACCTGCAGCATCCAGCTGTCTCTCTGTTCAAAGATTTAGGATAATTAACTAAACTAGGTAATATGAGATCTAAAGCATTATGGGGCTGTTAGCGTCTAAACAATGCAGTTTGTACTTTATACAACTGTTTTTGTTACATTTATGATACCAAAAAATCTGTGGTAACTCTTTGGCTTTAATTTTTGAAGGATGATGGAGAGAAGGGAGGGTAAAACTGCAGGAGTCAAACAAATCCCCACTGCTGCAGTATATAAACTTACCAAAAAGGACTCTCTGCTTTGTTAATACATCTGGATGTACCAAAACGTGCAGAGGAATGCATTTTCATCATCTCAGCTGCTGCAATTGTGACCCACAAAGCCAGAAACACCATCAACTTGAGAAAGATGTGCTGTGCTTCCATCTTGAGAATGACTTTCTCTTTTTTTTTTTGAAGGAGGAAAGAGTCTTGATGTTGGTGACTTCCACAGACTCTTTTGGGATCTGCTCTGATGGGGAGTTTCCAAAATGCAACATCTTTGAATGAGAGGCATTTCTGTCTTGGACTCTCTCTTCCCATCTTCTATCAATATTCATGCTGAAGGGCAGTTGTTCCTGGTCTCCCAGCTTAGCTTGCAGCAGGCCAGGGATCAGATTCCTTCCTTAAGAAAAGGCACATCAGGTAACTGGTATATTTCTGCAGTCACCAGGCTTGTCTTCATAAAAAAAAAAAAAAAAAAAAGCAGAGTGCCAGCAGGAAGCATCTGGAAGAATCCTATGGGTTGACAAACCTCTTCACCATCCCTTGAAGGACTCATCATCCCTAAAGACACCCCCCAAGTCATATAGAAATAGCACTTAGGGATATGGCTTAAGTTCTTGTCAGTGTTGGGTTAATGGTTGGACTCTAATGATCTTGAAGGTCTTTTCTAATAGAGGTAATTCTGTGATTAGCACCATGGGCTTTCCCTCACCTGCTGTTCCCATTCAGTGCCAGATACTGCATCTGTCATTGTTTGTGGAACCCAAGCTACACCAAGAGACAAAATGACAGTTATACTTGAAGGAAGTCACCAGCTCCATGTTCATCCTCACTACTACCCCAGCGCACCTCAAATGCTCATCCAGTCCCAAAAGTGGCCTACAAAGTTCATGCAAAAAAGTAACTGCTTCACTGAGTAGCCACATTATTCTCTGCTCTTTGACACTGACCTTACCTCGGACTACTTGCTACAGTCAGCAGCTTTGTCCCAGTGAGCCTGCTTACGATATTTGCAAAAAACAAAAGGAACGTACCAAGATGCTGCCTCAAACAGCACCCTGCCTGCAACAAGTCCCATCTCTTACTCCTTTACCTTGGCAATTTGCATATCCAGCCTCTGCAATTTTCTTATTGTCACATGGTGACTACAATAGAACCTATAAACATCAACTGATGCTTCGAACTTCAACAACACACCCGAAAAATAACTGCTCTTTGGTCCCACTAGTCATCACTCACCTCACTCCAGTCACCTTCAGTGACTATCCCACTTTGCTTACTGCTTCTACCTTAAAAATGAGTTAAACACGCTGTAATCAGGTAGCTACCAGAAGCACAATCCCTCCAGCGCTACACACTGACTGACCTGACTGCACTCTGCTCCCTCATTTCTTCTCACGAGCGCATATTTGTCCTTTGCATCTGAAAGAAAGTGTTACACAAGTCACTGAAATGCTGAACAATGGACAGACAATTCCAGACATCTCAATCCTAGTTAGGAAACCCATCTAGAGTATTACTACCCTCATGCCATTAATAAACACAGCCCCAAAACTTTAAACCCATACACATACAACCGTTAACTACTGAGAGGGTCGATCTCCTGCGCTGCACAGGAAAAACCCTCTCATGAGGGTCCCATCACCTTCAAACACCATCAAAGCAACTGCCCACCCAGCCTGACTATGGCTGCTCCACCTAAGATCGCTGTAAAATTGTGGCCTAAAAACTACAGGCAAACATCACCAGAGACCCTTATGGCTCTTCAATATCCCCAACTCTACAATCTGGGCAGAGCAGCTCCAGGCCAAACCCACAAACACAGACCAACCCAAGACACACCACTGCAAACTACAAGATGAAACATTAATAGAAAACTCCCCAAAAGAATTACTCTGGGCTCCAAGAAGTTGGCCAAGAAGATCTACAGGGATGCAAGGGTGAGGCAAGGAGGCCCCATGGTGACATCAAGTGTCACAGAACACTTCCTGTTACAATAATTACTCTTAAAAATAACATATCAGGTGTACAAGATGACTAGCATCAAGACCTAAGGATGCAGAGACAAGGCTGCAAATGTGGAAAATTTATGACCACAGATGCTCATTCGTTCATAAAGAAGATTACAAAAGATGCCTATCAAGAAATTTGCAAGATGCAAGAAAAGAAGGATCCAGGTGGCACTATGATGATGATGATGACTAAATGTGTTCAACACAATTGGGATGATGTTCAATATTACTTGTCCTGTGAGGGACTCTGGAACTCAAGACTTTTGGGCAATAAGACCTACAGCGGTGCGTCTGCAAAGCGAGGGAACGAAGCGACGGATGCCCGAGAAGCCGCCTTCAAGACCTGAGGACGCACGGATGCGGGGACCGAGTCCCCCTCAGGGAAACTGGGTGGACAGAGATCAGATGACAATGCAATTGAGAATGACGTTGCAGAAGACAACCATCAAGAAACTTCCAAGTCAAGAGACCGATCTGCAATTTAGACTCGTCGTGCGGAATAACACGCTGCTGATTAGCACCCTGCTGATCAGGAAAGGCTTTCCCGGGAGGATGCCCAAGGTGCAGGACTTGCTCTGCGAGGACACAGAGGACCATCAAGGCCTCAGGAAGCTCTAAGACAGCAAAGACTGACAACACAAAACACACAACCCCACACACCAAAGCTGGAGCTGCCCTGCCCACGCTGGAATCACACTGGAAAGTAACCTGTTCCTTCACCCACCCAAAGGGGGCTGCTCCCAGACAACCCTCTCCCCTACACTAACTTCAAAACACCACCTGCAATTCCCAACCTCAACTCCTCTGCTCAGCCCCTCCCCACCCGCCCCTGGGCCCTCAACTTATCTTCAAGAGCGACAGCAGCACAAAGCCATGGTCGGTAACGAAAACCACATCGTTTGACTGGGATGTGCTTCCAGTCGCACGGTTCCTCTTCATCCCCTATACGTAAAAAAGGAAAAAACACAACCCACAGATCGCAAACAGCGCTGGCACAAGTCCCACCTAAGCCAACGCACGCTACTTCTGCTGCACTCACCTCCTCGAGGGAGCCCCATGGTATACCACGCACCTTCTCCTTCCAGAGTTGAACGCTATCGCCACCATTGATTGGGGCACCTGAAACACCAAGAGAAACAGTTCCTGTTCTGCTGATCAGAAGTCACCAGCCCCATGAACCCCTCGCTACCAACTCAACTCAACTTCAACGCTCATCCGGTTCCAAAGGTGGCACGCACAGCGCCTGCAAAACCAAAAGGAAACGTTTAAGTGACTTGATGTAAAATACATGGCTGACCCAGCCCACCACCATCTCACCTTCTCCAACCGCTCCTAAATGTGTGTCTTTGTCCCTACAAGGATGGTTGTGGCACCTGCAAAAGTCAAAGCAAAAGGAACATGCTGAGGTAGTGCCTCAGCCTCTCACCCATCTGCCTGCCATCCTCGTGGGGTGCCAAAAGTAGGTTTGGAGGACACCTGGAAAACACAAAAAACAGGGGATGCCAATGCCTTCAACGAAAATAAAACACCCGAGAAATAACTGCTCCTCCAGCACACCAGCCTTTGCTCACCTTGCCAGAGCCACCTCCGGAACAGATATTCTGCTTCCTTGGCTGCTCTCACCTTCAAAAGGACAAACAAACCATAATGTGGCCAGGTAGCCAGGAGTGGGACCTTCACTCCAACACCGACTAACCTTTGGACGGCGCTCTTCTCTCCTCCCCCTCTTTCATGTACATTCTTGTCACACGGGATCTGAAAAACAGTGATACACAAGTCACTGGAACACTGCCCAACAGCTGAACTATTCAGTTATGGCTCTTCCAGCAAACTCCGGGAAGGGCAGCTCCAAGCCAAACACTCAGACCAGTTCGAGACACAGCCCTCCAAATTACGAGACTCGATCTCAAGAGAACACCAAGCAAAAAGAATATCTCTGGGATCCAAGACTGTTGGGCAAGAAGACCTACGGCAATGCAACTGCAAAACGAGAGGCTGAATCAAGGGACGCCGAAGAACCCGGGCTTCAAGACCTGATGACACGAGGATGCGGGGAATAAAGTCCCACTCTGGGAAAATCCACGACCAGAGATGATGCTGATGCAGGTGGCGATCATGTTTCAGAAGATGACCATCAGGAAGCTTCCCAGATGAAAGACCTATCTACACTTCAAACTTGTCACACAAGAAGAAGATGCTGCTGACTAGGACTGTGCTGATGAGTAAAGGCCTTGCAGGGATGAGGGTCAAGATGTGGGACTTGCTCTGAGAGGACATCAAGGCCTGAGAAAGCTTTAAGACAAAGACATACAACACAAACTACACACCACCACACACCAAGGCTGGAGCTGCCCTGCCCACACTGGCATCACATCAGAAATTAACCCACTTCCTTCACCTGACCAAAGGAGCCTGCTCCCAGACTGCCCTCTCCCCTACACTAACTTCAAAACCCCTTCCACAACTCCCACCAGCCTTGACCCCTCTACACCACTGGTCCCTCAACTTATCTTTCAGAGGACTGGCTCTCCAAAGTCATGGTTAGCCAGGAAAATAGACAGGAGCAGCCCAGAATAATCCTCAACTTGCAAGGTTCCCCTTTGCCACCTGCATTAAAAAAAAAAAGTCACACCACAACACCAAAAAAAGCAAACAAAAAAAACTCCACACACATAACCACAACACCAAAACACCTACCAGAATATTCAGCAATAAGTCCAACATCAGCCAGCCCCATTCCCTTCCAAATGTCCCAGCTTCGCAGAAGAGCCCTGCAATGTCCCACTCGCCCACGCTTTCCAGAGTTGGATGCTGTAGGCATCGTCATTCAGGGAACCTAAAAGGCACAAAACTATTGTTCTGCTTGAGAGAAGACACTAGCTCCACAAGCCCTGCACTACCACCTCACCTCCAGTGCTCACTCAGTTCCTGGCACTTGCTAGCATCAGGCCAGGGAGGGACAGGCGACCATCAACCGCCCGAAGGGCACCGCTTCTGGACAGCTCGCTCCCCTACAGTAACTTTAAAACCCGAGCCGGCGATTCCTAACCTTGACCCCTCTACGCAGACCCTCCCCAACCATCCTCCCTTTCTCTTACCTTTCAAACAGCTGGGGCTCTGAAGCACTGGACAGAAAAGTAACCCACATTGGCTGACGGGAACCTTCCCAAAACCACCAAGTTCCTCCTCAGCATCTGCAACAACAAACGGCAGTGCCACCAGAAATAGGACGTCAGCTAAATACCAAACCCCTTCCACAAGCTCCTCATAACCCCCAACTTGCCCTGCTCACCTTCCCCTTCCACACGTTATGGCCACCATCGCTTCTGGCACACTGAAATTCCCGTTCTGCTCGTCAGATCGAGCCTCCTCGTTACCATCCCGTCTCACCTCCAGCGCTCTTCCCCCTCCAAAGGTGGCACGCGCAGCTCCTGCAAAAACAAAGGGAAACCCTTAACCGAGTTGAAGTAAAATCTCGGGATGAGCCAGCCTGCAACCATCTCACCTTCCCCGACTGCTCCTCAACGCGTGGTTTTGCGTGGCACCTGCAAAAGTCAAAGCAAAAGCACGTGCCGAGATACTGCATAAAACAACAGGCAGCCCATGCCAGCCTTTGCTCAGAAAACTTCCAGATTCCTTCTGCAACAACTCCCAACCTCAGCACTTCAGTTCAGTCCCTCAACTTATCTTCCTGAGGGATGGTGGTTTTCGATCTATGTCCAGCAAAACACCACGCTGTCTGACGGGCATGTTCCTCTTCATCACCTGCAATCAGAAAGAAAGGAAAATCAGAAACAGTGTCACCAATAAGGTGCACTGCAGCCATCAACAACCGCTTACACTACACGCTCCGCCTCAAAAGAGCCCCACCCAGTTCCACTCACCTCCTTGATCCAGAGTTGAATGCTGTGTCCACCACTGCTTTGGGCACCTAGAAGACCAAGAGAAAGAGTTACTGTTCTGCTGATCAGCAGCCACCAGCTCCATGAACCCACTCTCTACCACCCCAGCTCACCTTCAATGCTCATCCGGTTCCAAAGGTGGCACGCACAGCACCTGAAACATAAGGGAAACCTTTAACAGAGTTGATGTTAATACATGGCTGACCCAGCCCACAGACATCTCACCTTCTCCGACTGTTCCTCAAGACATGGCTTTGTCACTCCGGCACTGTGTGTGACACCTGCGAAAGTCAAAGCAAAAGGCACACGCCGTGATATTGTCCCCAACAACAGGCAGCCCACTGTGATGTCCATCTCCTGCTTCTTTACCTCGGCCTCTCACCCATCTGCCTGCCATCTCTTTGGGGTGCCTAAACAAGGTTAGGAGTGCACCTGAAAAAAACCACAAACAACAAGGGATGTTCATGACCAGCCAATAATACAACACCTGAGAATAACTGCTCCTCCAGCCCACCAGCCTTTGCTCACCTTGCCACAGCCACCTCCGGTGTCCGTATCTCGCTTCGCTCGCCGCCTCTGCCTTCAAAATGACAGCACACCATAATGCGGTGGAACAGCCAAAGGAGGCACCTTCCCACCAACCCCACACCCTGACCAACCTTTGGATGGCAGCCTCCTCTCCTCCTCCATCTGTTTCTTGATGGTCATTGACACGTGGGATCTGAAAAACAAGATTATGCAAATCACTGGGAAGCTGCTCAGCACCGAGTCGGTCAGTTAATGGTGCTTCCCATGGCCCCTGATCCTACACAGCAGGCAGGGCAGCTCCAAGCCAAACACTCACAGGCACAGACTGACCAAAGACACAGCCATGTGAGTCACGAGACTTGAGCTCAAGATAAAACTCGCAGCAAGAAGAGGGACACTGGAATCCAAGACTTTTGGGCAATAAGACCTACAGCGATGCGTCTGCAAAGCGAGGGAACGAAGCGACGGATGCCCGAGGAGCCACCTTTAAGACCTGAGAACGCAAGGATGCGGGGAATTAGTCCCCCTCAGGGAAACTGGGTGGACAGAGATCAGATGACAACGCAATTGAGAATGACATTGCGGAAGACAACCATCAAGAAACTTCCAAGTACAGAGACCGATCTGCAATTTTGACAGATGATGCTGCTGATCAGCACAATGATGATCGGGAAAGGCTGTGCAGGGATGATGCCCAAGATGCGAGACTTGCTCTGTGAGGACACACAGAAGACCATCAAGACCGGAGGAAGCTCTAAGACAAAGACAGACAACACAAAATACACAACCCCACACACCAAGGCTGGAGCTGCCCTGCCCTGGAAACTAACACGCTCTATTCACCCACTCAAAGGGGGCTGATTGTAGACAGCCCTCTCCCAGATGCCATCTTCAAAATCGCTCCTGCAACTCCAAGCCTCAGCCCCTCTGCAACCAAGTTCCTGTACTTAGCTTTCAGAGGCCTGTGGGTCTAAATTTATGTCCAGCAACAAAACCACGTTGTCTGACTAGCACGTTCCTGCAGCTTTAAGGTTCCTCTTCAACAACTGCATTAAAAAAAAACCAAAAAAAAAAAAAAAAAAAAAAAAATCATAAATAGAAAAAAAAATTTGCACGCAACCATATTCTTGCTATAAAGAGCTCTAACTTTCAGTGGTTCTAAAGTTCTTACCTTAAAGAGTCTTCCCAAACAGCCCAGACAGCTCAACAGCTGCAGTCAGCTGCAGTCAGCTGCAGTCAGCTCCAGGAGTAGGAGAACTCAGACCTCAAAGAAGCCCAAGAGCTGACTGAAGACCCTAGCCAAAGGCTGTGGCTTATATACCACAAGCACCGCCCACAGCTATTCCCACAATCCCCTGGGAAAGGGGAGGTGGTGATTACCACAAGGTATAAAAGCAGCCAGAGGAGAAGCAGTCAGTTTTCTCCTCTTTCTTCAGTTTACGGGACAAGCAGAGAAACTCCAGGATGCCGGCTGAGGAATTTGGGGTTTTTTTCTCTCTCGTTGTTACTTCAGCGACACGGCCAGGTAAAAATTTAACCCACAGGGAACCTTAACAGAGTAAAGGTCATTGGAGGCTTGGATTAGACAGAAGAGAGGAAAGAACAAGTGGGGTGGGTCACAGATATGGACTCACAAAGTCTCCTGAAAGACTCAGAAGGGTGAGAGCTATGCAACAAAGCTAAAAGTGGAAGGCAGCGTTCTGTTAGAGGGGTCATTTTTGGATAGAAGACACTGAAGAAAGCTGAGGGGCACAAGCAGCAGTCTGGAGGGGATTTTAATAGAGTACAGGCGTCCCTGGGATGTTGGGAACCGAATGACAGACGGCGTCAGAAGAGCTTCTCGTAGAGCGAAAACGGCGTAAAATGCGCAATGGAGCTGGAAGGTGGCTGTGGGACGCCGACCGGGGGGGGCGTGAGGTTGGCCTCCGGAGGTGTGGTGGTGAGAGAAGGGTGCTGTGAGAGAGGTAAAAGGCGGCTCTGGGACACGAGGAAAAACTCTATGTGTTCAGTTGATGTACAGATGTCCTGAAGAAGAATTCTGTCTCAGTAAGAGAGCTAAAAAGAGCACCACAGAGATCGAAGGGTGTGGGGCGGCGTGAGGATGGTCTCGTAAGGAGCGGTGCCCTGAATGAGAGGGCTCTGATGGGCAATAATGTTGAAGAAGAGTCCGGGAAGACCCTCTGGCAGAGCCTTGAGGGGGAGACCGGACCCCCGTCCCTTTCTGAACGCTTCCTCGGAGAGGACCCTGGGTGTGGCTGGATGTGGTCTTTGCCCCTGGCAGTAAAGCGGAGTTCATGCTCTCCCTCTGCCCCAGAGTTAGTGTATTTTATCTCTGCCTTTTAATACCTCGCTACCTGTCGGCATGATGCGCACCCGTCCCGTTGTATAAAGGGTTTCTTTAAAATGCATCTTACCCCAGGGTGATTGGTCTCTTGGCTCTTCTGCACGTGCCTTTGATTTCACTGGTTGTTTCATCTGAACCTGAAGTTCTGACGGTTTGCTGCCATCCCCAAATAAATTGATCCGTTTGCTTCCTGGTCTCCATATGGAACTCTAGTTCCTGAAATTCAGCTTTCATTTTGCCGTCTCCCTGTCCTGTGGACTTATCTGGCTCTCAAGGGGGGAGGGGCTTGCTGCGCTGCTTTTCTATTAGTCTGTCCTTGGTGTTTCACGTGGCATCGGTTTCACTAGATTTCAAGGACAGTTGAGACTGTCCTGAGGTCTATATAGATCTGCTACTTAATATGATACTTTGCCAGATGGGCGGGGTCAGCGCAAAAGACACAGGCACCCAAATAAAGAAGTTAGTTTATATTTACTGATGTATTAAATTATAAGAGAACAAGTGCAGAAACAAACAACAAAACTGAAGTGCGATAGCAAAGTCAAAGCAAAACACAGCAACTCATCTAATTGTTACTATACTGACGCAGCGATAAAGAGTAAGAAAGACGTGTCGCCGATTGCCGTAGTGATTCGACTTTGCCTGGATCTGCGGTTGCTGGGGAGCCCTGGTTGTTACGAGGACACAGAGAACCCTTCCCAGCAGTTGGGAAATCCTACACGGTGCGTCCTCTTGTAGGTGAGGACGGCAGAAAGGGTCCAGTTTTTCGAGTATCCCGTTGCTGCTAGTCCGAAGGACTTGCGCTTTTCTTAACGTGAAAACGTCCGGTCTTACGCCCCGTAACGACCGAAACCGGGGCCTGGCTGGGGCCCAAGTCGCAGATCGTAGGGCTGCCTAAACTATCTCCCCTAGACATGTTACTGGTGGTTACCTAAAATATCTGCCCAGACAATTCAGTATATTGGCTGCTTTTGCACTCTCTCATGGTTTGAAAAAAATTTCTCAGAATGGGGAGGGTAAGCTACTGTTTTCACAAACCTTTTTCCTCCTAAATACTTAGCTGATCTCCCAGTAAACCAAATGTGCTCCGTCTCAGGATGAGTTAATAGATCCAAGTTTTTTTCAAACCTCATGAAAGATTCATTTCTGAGTGCAAAATCAGGGTTTACTTCTGGATTACTCATGGGGGGCAGTGGCTAGCTGCTAGTGGAAGGCAGCCACACCATAGCCTCCCACTTTGGCTTTATCTTGAATATATTTGACCCATTGCATGATAGGAATTATGGCAGACAGAGCCACTTTATATCCTACTGTGAGTTGTTCTAGTTCTAGCGCAGCCCAAAAACGTGCTAATGTAGTAGATGTTTGTGAATTCATGTTAAATAATTATGAAGTGTTTGCTAACCCGACTTTGAGAGTACTAATAATATATCTGTCTTCAATATTGTGAAATATGCAGACGTAGGAATTCGTTAAAATGAAATATAACTGTTCTTTGTCTTGTTTCTTGTTCCCTTAAGCTTTGTAGTTACACATCCACAGTTTCAGTATCCTGAAAACACTACAACGTAGATCCTGTTGTGCTAATCTAAGCTGATTTTGCTGCTCACCACATAGCGTTGCAATTTAAGGTGGTTTTACTGCTGACTGCAGAGCGTTGCACAGGAAAGAGCGAAGGAGCGCATGTGCGGAATTGAAGGGTAACGAGAGGGGAAACTGAGGCAGACACTGACTTCATCCAACGACCACCAGATGGGGGTCAAAAAGATCCCCAGAGATAAAGTGGGCATGCGCCTTTGAAGGCCTGCTTCTCACAAGAACTAATAAACATAATCCAGCCTATTCCTAGAACAGTCATGAATACGCATTAGAATAGATATGAATGTGTATTAAGGTATGGAATGTAAGATAAAAGATTAAACTTGAAGGCATGCGTGCGAGTGGAGAGGAGACTCCCCACGCACCCAGCGCTGTTTTGCTTATTGCAATTTTATTAATTAAACTATTAACAGAATATTGAGTCAGTAATTTATAACACTCATAACTCTCAAAGTGGAGTTGTTTTCTGCTTCTGGTAATTTTCTCCCCTGGGCTCCAAGTTCTGTGTAACCCATTTACAGATTTGTTTGAGATCTCTTCTTATTTGTAAGGATCATAAATCCAAAACCTTCTGTTAAGCCTCTTCTGTTAATTCCAAATCAGCCTGCTGTTCACTTCTGCAAACTCACACTTTTCCCTTGTTACCTCACATAACAAGGTTACGATTGGTCCTACGTGTCAGATGCGCTGTCTCCAAAAACGAAACAATCCGATGCGTGTTAAGAATTGAACACCCCAATACACGCTGCCACGCACTGAATATAAGATACAAAACCATTGACCGGCGGTCGGGCATCTTTTTAGCGAAAAACTACAAAGGAGTCTCCGGAAGTCGGCCATCTTTTTATCGGAAGTCGGACGTTTTGTTACCGGAAGTCGGCCATCTTTTCAGCGAAAAACTACAAACGAGTCTCCGCAACTCGGACAAACTGGAAGTTAAAAATTTAAGAACCCCCAATGTCCCCTGAGCGTAGAAACACACCATCTGGCAGATCCTCTGATCTTCGCCAAAACCTGTCAATTTTCTCTTACTTGATAGATTCATTTAATCACTCGTGTTGGAAGGGGCCCACAAAGAGCATCTGGTCCATCCCTCTACATAATGCTATGGATTCGATGTCTTAACACTTTCTACAACGTGGGGGAATCTACTGATTCTCCTGGGAGACCATTCCCATCTTTTACTATCCACATGGTGAAAAATGAACTTCTTATGTCCAATCAGAATTTCCCCATTACCTCTTATCCATTAAGCCCCACTTTACCTTGTTGCTGGAGGACCAAAAGTGAGAACTGTTGCAAGATGAACGTCTCTTAGGGCAAACAGGTGTTCCAGCAGAAACTCACTAAGAGTGCTCTGAGTCTATTGCCCTCAGGGTTGCCTAGCCTGGCTCGGAGCTACTGCTCCGGGATCAGCTAACCTTTCTGCTGGCTTGCTCAGGAATGAGCTGAGATTGGGCTCCAGGCCTCACCTTTTATTGGCCCCCTAATCCTGCTCATGCCCAGTTGGGGCCCGCCCTAAGCAGGCACAGGTGGGCTTAACACAAGCTCATGCCCTCTACCTGGCAATTAGTGGCACCTGGTTACCTCATTTCACTAAAGAGAACAGTGACTGTCTGGCTGCTTCTGGTTACAGGAGGACAAAAAAAGGACATGGAGTGCAGCTGAGTAATGGGGAACATCTGGTTTCTAAAGGTCCAAAATAGAGAGTGTGTTTGGCTGCTTCACATGCTGTTTCCGGTTGCTAGAGGACTGGTGTCTGTCAGCAAGCCGGCAAGCATTTAAATACCCATTTACACATCTAATATCTGCTTTGGCCTATACATCAGCTTTGATACACTCACACAGACTCCCTGGAGCAAAATATCCCCTGTCCCTCCTGGTCCCACACTCCCCCCTCACCTCTACCAGACACCCTGACAGCCCTCACAGCCCTTTACCCCTTCCCACTGTAACTCCAGTGCTTAAAACACATCTCTGAAGACTATTAGGCAGGATTTGTCATTACATTCGTAACATCAAAGCAACGCTCTTGCTGGGGACAGAAAAAACTTCCATCCTTCCTTATTCCACTGCTGGGGTAGAGAACCCTCTATGGCTTCCTCTACTTGTATCACAAGAGACGCCTACACACACACTGCAACAGTAGCGGCCCTGCATCCTGCTTAGACAGCAAAGCTGAAAGTAAAAAATGACTCCTGAAAGTAAAAAAATAAATTCACCATCTGCTCATGAGGTGTCCACATGTTTATACATATCCTATTTAAATACTTCTATAGGCAAGTATTTCACTTCCTTTCTGCAGTCATGTAACATGTACAACTGTTAACTGATACCATTACGTTTTCTATCTCAAACACAGGGATAATTTGACCAGGAATTTTGTGTGTGTTACACAACCGGGAGGGAGAGCTGCCCAAAGGAGATGCATATCCCATTTAGAGGGAGACAGAAACATAGTACTTCAGAGCACTCCATCAAAACACCAGCAAAAGATACCTGCAGCATCCAGCTGTCTCTCTGTTCAAAGATTTAGAATAGATAATTAACTAAACTAGGTAATATAGGAGATCTAAAGCATTATGGGGCTGTTAGCGTCTAAACAATGCAGTTTGTACTTTATACAACTGTTTTTGTTACATTTATGATACAAAAAAATCTGTGATAACTCTTTGGCTTTAATTTTTGAAGGATGATGGAGAGAAGGGAGGGTAAAACTGCAGGAGTCAAACAAATCCCCACTGCTGCAGTATATAACTTACCAAAAAGGACTCTCTGCTTTGTTAATACATCTGGATGTACCAAAACGTGCAGAGGAATGCATTTTCATCATCTCAGCTGCTGCAATTGTGACCCACAAAGCCAGAAACACCATCAACTTGAGAAAGATGTGCTGTGCTTCCATCTTGAGAATGACTTTCTCTTTTTTTTTTTGAAGGAGGAAAGAGTCTTGATGCTGGTGACTTCCACAGACTCTTTTGGGATCTGCTCTGATGGGGAGTTTCCAAAATGCAACATCTTTGAATGAGAGGCATTTCTGTTTTGGACTCTCTCTTCCCATCTTCTATCAATATTCATGCTGAAGGGCAGTTGTTCCTGGTCTCCCAGCTTAGCTTGCAGCAGGCCAGGGATCAGATTCCTTCCTCAAGAAAAGGCACATCAGGTAACTGGTATATTTCTGCAGTCACCAGGCTTGTCTTCATAAAAAAAAAAAAAAAAAAAAGCAGAGTGCCAGCAGGAAGCATCTGGAAGAATCCTATGGGTTGACAAACCTCTTCACCATCCCTTGAAGTACTCATCATCCCTAAAGACACCCCCCAAGTCATATAGAAATAGCACTTAGGGATATGGCTTAAGTTCTTGTCAGTGTTGGGTTAATGGTTGGACTCTAATGATCTTGAAGGTCTTTTCTAATAGAGGTAATTCTGTGATTAGCACCATGGGCTTTCCCTCACCTGCTGTTCCCATTCAGTGCCAGATACTGCATCTGTCATTGTTTGTGGAACCCAAGCTACACCAAGAGACAAAATGACAGTTATACTTGGAGGAAGTCACCAGCTCCATGTTCATCCTCACTACTACCCCAGCGCACCTCAAATGCTCATCCAGTCCCAAAAGTGGCCTACAAAGTTCATGCAAAAAAGTAACTGCTTCACTGAGTAGCCACATTATTCTCTGCTCTTTGACACTGACCTTACCTCGGACTACTTGCTACAGTCAGCAGCTTTGTCCCAGTGAGCCTGCTTACGATATTTGCAAAAAACAAAAGGAACGTACCAAGATGCTGCCTCAAACAGCACCCTGCCTGCAACAAGTCCCATCTCTTACTCCTTTACCTTGGCAATTTGCATATCCAGCCTCTGCAATTTTCTTATTGTCACATGGTGACTACAATAGAACCTATAAACATCAACTGATGCTTCTAACTTCAACAACACACCCGAAAAATAACTGCTCTTTGGTCCCACTAGTCATCACTCACCTCACCCCAGTCACCTTCAGTGACTATCCCACTTTGCTTCCTGCTTCTGCCTTCAAAATGACTTAAACACACGCTGTAATCAGGTAGCTACCAGAAGCACAATCCCTCCAGCGCTACACACTGACTGACCTGACTGCACTCTGCTCCCTCATTTCTTCTTACAAGCGCATATTTGTCCTTTGCATCTGAATTACACAAGTCACTGAAATGCTGAACAATGGACAGACAATTCCAGGCATCTCAATCCTAGTTAGGAAACCCATCTAGTGTACTACTACTCCCTTGTGCCATTAATAAACACAGCCCCAAAACTTTAAACCCATACACGTACAACTTAACTACTGAGAGGGTCAATCTCCTGCACTGCACAGGAAAAACCCTCTCATGAGGGTCCCATCACCTTCAAACACCATCAAAGCAACTGCCCACCCAGCCTGACTATGGCTGCTCCACCTAAGATCACTGTAAAATTGTGGCCTAAAAACTACAGGCAAACATCACCAGAGACCCTTATGGCTCTTCAATATCCCCAACTCTACAATCTGGGCAGAGCAGCTCCAGGCCAAACACACAAACACAGAACAACCCAAGACACACCACTGCAAACTACAAGATTAAACATTAATATAAAACTCCCAACAAGAATTACTCTGGGCTCCAAGAAGTTGGCCAAGAAGATCTACAGGGATGCAAGGGTGAGGCAGGGAGGCCCCATGGTGACATCAAGGGTCATAGAACACTTCCTGTTACAATAATTACTCTTCAAAATAACATATCAGATGTACAAGAAGACTAGCATCAAGACCTAAGGATGCAGAGACAAGGCTGCAAATGTGGAAAATTTATGACCAGAGATGCTCATTCGTTCATAAAGACGATTACAAAAGATGCCTATCAAGAAATTTGCAAGATGCAAGAAAAGAAGGATCCAGATGGCACTATGATGATGATGACTAAATGTGTTCAACACCATGGGGATGATGTTCAATATTACTTGTCCTGTGAGGGACTCTGGAACTCAAGACTTTTGGGCAATAAGACCTACAGCGGTGTGTCTGCAAAGCGAGGGAACGAAGCGACGGATGCCCGAGAAGCCGCCTTCAAGACCTGAGAACGCAAGGATGCGGGGAATGAGTCCCCCTCAGGGAAACTGGGTGGACAGAGATCAGATGACAATGCAATTGAGAATGACATTGCAGAAGACAACCATCAAGAAACATCCAAGTCAAGAGACCGATCTGCAATTTAGACTCGTCGTGCGGAATAACACGCTGCTGATCAGCACCCTGCTGATCAGGAAAGGCTTTCCAGGGAGGATGCCCAAGATGAAGGACTCGCTCTGTGAGGACACAGAGGACCATCAAGGCCTGAGGAAGCTCTAAGACAACAAAGACTGACAACATAAAACACATAATCCCACACACCAAGGCTGGAGCTGCCCTGCCCATGCTGGAATCATACTGGAAAGTAACCTGTTCCCTTCACCGACCCAAAGGGGGCTGCTCCCAGACAACCCTCTTCCCTACACTAACTTCAAAACACCACCTGCAATTCCCAACCTCAACTCCTCTGCTCAGCCCCTCCCCACCCACCCCTGGGCCCTCAACTTATCTTCAAGAGCGAGAGCAGCACAAAGCCATGGTCAGTAATGAAAACCACATTGTTTGACAGGGATGTGCTTCCAGTCGCACAGTTCCTCTTCATCCCCTATACGTAAAAAAGGAAAAAACACAACCCGCAGATCACAAACAGCGCTGGCACAAGTCCCACCTAAGCCAACACACACTACTTCTGCTGCACTCACCTCCTCACAGAAGCCCCGTGGTATACCACGCACCTTCTCCTTCCAGAGTTGAACGCTATCGCCACCATTGCTTGGGGCGCCTGAAACACCAAGAGAAACAGTTCCTGTTCTGCTGATCAGAAGTCACCAGCCCCATGAACCCCTCGCTACCAACTCAACTCAACTTCAACGCTCATCCGGTTCCAAAGGTGGCACGCGCAGCGCCTGCAAAAACAAAAGGAAATGTTTAAGTGACTTGATGTAAAATACATGGCTGACCCAGCCCACCACCATCTCACCTTCTCCAACCCCTCCTAAATGTGTGTCTTTGTCCCTACAAGGATGGTTGTGGCACCTGCAAAAGTCAAAGCAAAAGGCACATGCTGAGGTAGTGCCTCCAACTACAGGCAGCCCTCTGTGATGTCCACCTCCTGCCCCTTTACCTCAGCCTCTCACCCATCTGCCTGCCATCCTCGTGGGGTGCCAAAAGTAGGTTTGGAGGACACCTGGAAAACACAAAAAACAGGGGATACCAATGCCTTCAACGATAATAAAACACCTGAGAAATAACTGCTCCTCCAGCCCACCAGCCTTTGCTCACCTTGCCAGAGCCACCTCGGGAACAGATTTTCTGCTTCCTTGGCTGCTCTCACCTGCAAAAGGACAAACAAACCATAATGCAGTCAGGTAGCCAGGAGAGGGACCTTCACTCCAACACCGACTAACCTTTGGATGGTGCTCTTCTCTCCTCCTGCTCTTTCATGTACATCCTTGTCACATGGGATCTGAAAAACGGTGATACACAAGTCACTGGAATACTGCTCAATAGATGAACTATTCAGTTATGGCTCTTCCAGCAAACTCTGGGAAGAGCAGCTCCAAGCCAAACACTCAGACCAACTCCAGACACAGCCCTGCAAATCACGAGACGTGATCTCAAGAGAACACCAAGCAAAAAGAATATCTCTGGGATCCAAGACAGTTGGGCAAGAAGACCTACAGCAATGCAACTGCAAAACAAGGGGCTGAATCAAGGGATGCCAAAGAACCCGGGCTTCAAGACCTGATGACACGAGGATGCGGGGAATAAAGTCCCATTCTTGGAAAATCCATGACCAGAGATGATGCTGATGCAGGTGGCGATGATGTTTCAGAAGATGACCATCAGGAAGCTTCCCAGATCAAAGACCTATCAACACTTCAAACTTGTCACACAAGAAGAAGATGCTGCTGACTAGGACTGTGCTGATGAGTAAAGGCCTTGCAGGGATGATGGTCAAGATGTGGGACCTGCTCCGAGAGGACATCAAGACCTGAGGAAGCTTTAAGACAAACACATACAACACAAACTACACACCACCACACACCAAGGCTGGAGCTGCCCTGCCCACACTGGCATCACATCAGAAATTAACCCACTTCCTTCATCTGACCAAAGGAGGCTGCTCCCAGACTGCCCTCTCCCCTACACTAACTTCAAAACCCCTTCCACAACTCCCACCAGCCTTGACCCCTCTACACCACTGGTCCCTCAACTTATCTTTCAGAGGACTGACACTC
Organism: Heliangelus exortis; assembly: GCF_036169615.1. Classification (NCBI taxonomy): domain Eukaryota; kingdom Metazoa; phylum Chordata; class Aves; order Apodiformes; family Trochilidae; genus Heliangelus; species Heliangelus exortis. The sequence goes on along the minus strand of NC_092427.1, from coordinate 38,951,479 downwards.
CAAAGTCGTGGTTAGCCAGGAAAAGAGACAGGAGCAGCCTAGGATAATCCTCAACTTGCAAGGTTCCCCTTTGCCACCTGCATTAAAAAAAAAAAAAGTCACACCACAACACCAAAACAAGCAAACAAAAAAACTCCACACACATAACCACAACACCAAAACACCTACCAGAATATTCAGCAATAAGTGCAACATCGGCCAGCCCCACTCCCTTCCAAATGTCCCAGCTTCGCAGAAGAGCCCTGCAAGGTCCCACTCGCCCACGCTTTCCAGAGTTGGACGCTGTAGGCATCGTCATTCAGGGCAACTAAAAGGCACAAAACTATCGTTGTGCTTGAGAGAAGACACCAGCTCCACAAGCCCTGCACTACCACCTCACCTTCAGTGCTCATTCAGTTCCTGGAACTTGCTAGCATCATGCCAGGGAGGGACAGGCTCCCTTCAACCACCCAAAGGGCACCGCTTCTGGACAGCTCGCTCCCCTACAGTAACTTTAAAACCCAAGCCGGCGATTCCTAACCTTGACCCCTCTACGCAGACCCTCCCCAACCATCCTCCCTTTCTCTTACCTTTCAAACGGCTGGGGCTCTGAAGCACTCTACAGAAAAGTAACCCACATCGGCTGACGGGGATCTTCCCAAAACCACAACGTTCCTCCTCGGCATCTGCAATAACAAACGGCACTGCCACCTGAAATAGGACGTCAGCTAAAAACCAACCCCTTCCACAAGATCCTCATAACCCCCGACTTGCCTGCTCACCTTCTCCTTCCACACGTCATGGCCACCATCGCTTCTGGCTCCTGAAATACCAGGAGACACAAAATTCCTGTTCTGCTTGTGAGATCGAGCCTCCTCGTTACCATCCCGTCTCACCTCCAGCGCTCTTCCCCCTCCAAAGGTGGCACGCGCAGCACCTGCAAAAACAAAGGGAAACCCTTAACCGAGTCGACGTAAAATCTCTGGATGAGCCAGCCCGCAACCATCTCACCTTCTCCGGCCGCTCCTCAATGCATGGCTTTGTGTGGCACCTGCAAAAGTCAAAGGAAAAGCACGTGCCAAGATACTGCCTAAAACAACAGGCAGCCCACACCAGCCTTTGCTCAGAAAACTTCCAAATCCCGTCTGCAACAACTCCCAACCTCAGCACTTCAGTTCAGTCCCTCAACTTATCTTCCTGAGGGATGGTGGTTTTCGATCTATGTCCAGCAAAACACCACGCTGTCTGAGGGGCATGTTCCTCTTCATCACCTGCAGACGCTAAAAGACGAAAATCAGAAACAGTGTCAACAATAAGGTGCACTTCAGCCATCAACCACCGTTTATACGACACCCACCACCTCAAAAGAGCCCCACCCAGTTCCACTCACCTCCTTGATCCAGAGCTGAATGCTGTGTCCACCACTGCTTTGGGCACCTAAAAGACCGAGAGAAAGAGTTACTGTTCTGCTGATCAGCAGCCACCAGCTCCATGAACCCACTCTCTACCACCCCAGCTCACCTTCAATGCTCATCCCGTTCCAAAGGTGGCACTCACAGCACCTGAAACACAAGGGAAACCTTTAACAGAGTTGACGTTAACACGTGGCTGACCGAGCCCAGACATCTCACCTTCTCCCACTGTTCCTTAAGACATGGCTTTGTCACTCCAGCACTGTGTGTGACACCTGCGAAAGTCAAAGCAAAAGGCACACGCTGAGATATTGTCCCCAACAACAGGCAGCCCACTGTGATGTCCACCTCCTGCTCCTTTACCTCGGCTTCTCACCCATCTGCCTGCCATCTCTTTGGGGTGCCAAAACAGGGTTAGGAGTGCACCTGAAAAAAACCACAAACAACAAGGGATGTTCATGACCAGCCAATAATACAACACCTGAGAATAACTGCTCCTCCAGCCCACCAGCCTTTGCTCACCTTGCCACAGCCACCTCTGGTGCCCGTATCCCGCTTCGCTCGCCGCCTCCGCCTTCAAAACGACAACAAACCATAATGCGGTGGAACAGCCAAAGGAGGCACCTTCCCACCAACTGCACACCCTGACCAACCTTTGGATGGCGGCCTCCTCTCCTCCTCCATCTGTTTCTTGATGGTCATTGACACGTGGGATCTGAAAAACAAGATTATGCAAATCACTGGGAAGCTGCTCAGCACCGAGTCGGTCAGTTAATGGCGCTTCCCATGGCCCCTGATCCTACACAGCAGGCAGGGCAGCTCCAAGCCAAACACTCACAGGCACAGACTGACCAAAGACACAGCCATGTGAGTCACGAGACTTGACCTCAAGATAAAACTCGCAGCAAGAAGAGGGACTCTGGAATCCAAGACTTTTGGGCAAAAAGACCTACATAAGACCTACATCTGCAAAGCGAGGGAACGAAGCGACGGATCCCCGAGAAGCCGCCTTCAAGACCTGAGAACGCAAGGATGGGGGGAATGAGTCCCCCTCAGGGAAACTGGGTGGACAGAGATCAGATGACAATGCAATTGAGAATGACATTGCAGAAGACAACCATCAAGAAACATCCAAGTCAAGAGACCGATCTGCAATTTAGACTCGTCGTGCGGAATAACACGCTGCTGATCAGCACCCTGCTGATCAGGAAAGGCTTTCCAGGGAGGATGCCCAAGATGAAGGACTCGCTCTGCGAGGGCACAGAGGACCATCAAGGCCTGAGGAAGCTCTAAGACAACAAAGACTGACAACATAAAACACACAATCCCACACACCAAGGCTGGAGCTGCCCTGCCCATGCTGGAATCATACTGGAAAGTAACCTGTTCCCTTCACCGACCCAAAGGGGGCTGCTCTCAGACAACCCTCTTCCCTACACTAACTTCAAAACACCACCTGCAATTCCCAGCCTCGACTCCTCTGCTCAGCCCCTCCCCACCCACCCCTGGGCCCTCAACTTATCTTCAAGAGCGAGAGCAGCACAAAGCCATGGTCAGTAATGAAAACCACATTGTTTGACAGGGATGTGCTTCCAGTCGCACAGTTCCTCTTCATCCCCTATACGTAAAAAAGGAAAAAACACAACCCGCAGATCACAAACAGCGCTGGCACAAGTCCCACCTAAGCCAACACACACTACTTCTGCTGCACTCACCTCCTCACAGAAGCCCCGTGGTATACCACGCACCTTCTCCTTCCAGAGTTGAACGCTATCGCCACCATTGCTTGGGGCGCCTGAAACACCAAGAGAAACAGTTCCTGTTCTGCTGATCAGAAGTCACCAGCCCCATGAACCCCTCGCTACCAACTCAACTCAACTTCAACGCTCATCCGGTTCCAAAGGTGGCACGCGCAGCGCCTGCAAAAACAAAAGGAAATGTTTAAGTGACTTGATGTAAAATACATGGCTGACCCAGCCCACCACCATCTCACCTTCTCCAACCCCTCCTAAATGTGTGTCTTTGTCCCTACAAGGATGGTTGTGGCACCTGCAAAAGTCAAAGCAAAAGGCACATGCTGAGGTAGTGCCTCCAACTACAGGCAGCCCTCTGTGATGTCCACCTCCTGCCCCTTTACCTCAGCCTCTCACCCATCTGCCTGCCATCCTCGTGGGGTGCCAAAAGTAGGTTTGGAGGACACCTGGAAAACACAAAAAACAGGGGATACCAATGCCTTCAACGATAATAAAACACCTGAGAAATAACTGCTCCTCCAGCCCACCAGCCTTTGCTCACCTTGCCAGAGCCACCTCGGGAACAGATTTTCTGCTTCCTTGGCTGCTCTCACCTGCAAAAGGACAAACAAACCATAATGCAGTCAGGTAGCCAGGAGAGGGACCTTCACTCCAACACCGACTAACCTTTGGATGGTGCTCTTCTCTCCTCCTGCTCTTTCATGTACATCCTTGTCACATGGGATCTGAAAAACGGTGATACACAAGTCACTGGAATACTGCTCAATAGATGAACTATTCAGTTATGGCTCTTCCAGCAAACTCTGGGAAGAGCAGCTCCAAGCCAAACACTCAGACCAACTCCAGACACAGCCCTGCAAATCACGAGACGTGATCTCAAGAGAACACCAAGCAAAAAGAATATCTCTGGGATCCAAGACTGTTGGGCAAGAAGACCTACAGCAATGCAACTGCAAAACAAGGGGCTGAATCAAGGGATGCCAAAGAACCCGGGCTTCAAGACCTGATGACACGAGGATGCGGGGAATAAAGTCCCATTCTTGGAAAATCCATGACCAGAGATGATGCTGATGCAGGTGGCGATGATGTTTCAGAAGATGACCATCAGGAAGCTTCCCAGATCAAAGACCTATCAACACTTCAAACTTGTCACACAAGAAGAAGATGCTGCTGACTAGGACTGTGCTGATGAGTAAAGGCCTTGCAGGGATGATGGTCAAGATGTGGGACCTGCTCCGAGAGGACATCAAGACCTGAGGAAGCTTTAAGACAAACACATACAACACAAACTACACACCACCACACACCAAGGCTGGAGCTGCCCTGCCCACACTGGCATCACATCAGAAATTAACCCACTTCCTTCATCTGACCAAAGGAGGCTGCTCCCAGACTGCCCTCTCCCCTACACTAACTTCAAAACCCCTTCCACAACTCCCACCAGCCTTGACCCCTCTACACCACTGGTCCCTCAACTTATCTTTCAGAGGACTGACACTCCAAAGTCGTGGTTAGCCAGGAAAAGAGACAGGAGCAGCCTAGGATAATCCTCAACTTGCAAGGTTCCCCTTTGCCACCTGCATTAAAAAAAAAAAAAGTCACACCACAACACCAAAACAAGCAAACAAAAAAACTCCACACACATAACCACAACACCAAAACACCTACCAGAATATTCAGCAATAAGTGCAACATCGGCCAGCCCCACTCCCTTCCAAATGTCCCAGCTTCGCAGAAGAGCCCTGCAAGGTCCCACTCGCCCACGCTTTCCAGAGTTGGACGCTGTAGGCATCGTCATTCAGGGCAACTAAAAGGCACAAAACTATCGTTGTGCTTGAGAGAAGACACCAGCTCCACAAGCCCTGCACTACCACCTCACCTTCAGTGCTCATTCAGTTCCTGGAACTTGCTAGCATCATGCCAGGGAGGGACAGGCTCCCTTCAACCACCCAAAGGGCACCGCTTCTGGACAGCTCGCTCCCCTACAGTAACTTTAAAACCCAAGCCGGCGATTCCTAACCTTGACCCCTCTACGCAGACCCTCCCCAACCATCCTCCCTTTCTCTTACCTTTCAAACGGCTGGGGCTCTGAAGCACTCTACAGAAAAGTAACCCACATCGGCTGACGGGGATCTTCCCAAAACCACAACGTTCCTCCTCGGCATCTGCAATAACAAACGGCACTGCCACCTGAAATAGGACGTCAGCTAAAAACCAACCCCTTCCACAAGATCCTCATAACCCCCGACTTGCCTGCTCACCTTCTCCTTCCACACGTCATGGCCACCATCGCTTCTGGCTCCTGAAATACCAGGAGACACAAAATTCCTGTTCTGCTTGTGAGATCGAGCCTCCTCGTTACCATCCCGTCTCACCTCCAGCGCTCTTCCCCCTCCAAAGGTGGCACGCGCAGCACCTGCAAAAACAAAGGGAAACCCTTAACCGAGTCGACGTAAAATCTCTGGATGAGCCAGCCCGCAACCATCTCACCTTCTCCGGCCGCTCCTCAATGCATGGCTTTGTGTGGCACCTGCAAAAGTCAAAGGAAAAGCACGTGCCAAGATACTGCCTAAAACAACAGGCAGCCCACACCAGCCTTTGCTCAGAAAACTTCCAAATCCCGTCTGCAACAACTCCCAACCTCAGCACTTCAGTTCAGTCCCTCAACTTATCTTCCTGAGGGATGGTGGTTTTCGATCTATGTCCAGCAAAACACCACGCTGTCTGAGGGGCATGTTCCTCTTCATCACCTGCAGACGCTAAAAGACGAAAATCAGAAACAGTGTCAACAATAAGGTGCACTTCAGCCATCAACCACCGTTTATACGACACCCACCACCTCAAAAGAGCCCCACCCAGTTCCACTCACCTCCTTGATCCAGAGCTGAATGCTGTGTCCACCACTGCTTTGGGCACCTAAAAGACCGAGAGAAAGAGTTACTGTTCTGCTGATCAGCAGCCACCAGCTCCATGAACCCACTCTCTACCACCCCAGCTCACCTTCAATGCTCATCCCGTTCCAAAGGTGGCACTCACAGCACCTGAAACACAAGGGAAACCTTTAACAGAGTTGACGTTAACACGTGGCTGACCGAGCCCAGACATCTCACCTTCTCCCACTGTTCCTTAAGACATGGCTTTGTCACTCCAGCACTGTGTGTGACACCTGCGAAAGTCAAAGCAAAAGGCACACGCTGAGATATTGTCCCCAACAACAGGCAGCCCACTGTGATGTCCACCTCCTGCTCCTTTACCTCGGCTTCTCACCCATCTGCCTGCCATCTCTTTGGGGTGCCAAAACAGGGTTAGGAGTGCACCTGAAAAAAACCACAAACAACAAGGGATGTTCATGACCAGCCAATAATACAACACCTGAGAATAACTGCTCCTCCAGCCCACCAGCCTTTGCTCACCTTGCCACAGCCACCTCTGGTGCCCGTATCCCGCTTCGCTCGCCGCCTCCGCCTTCAAAACGACAACAAACCATAATGCGGTGGAACAGCCAAAGGAGGCACCTTCCCACCAACTGCACACCCTGACCAACCTTTGGATGGCGGCCTCCTCTCCTCCTCCATCTGTTTCTTGATGGTCATTGACACGTGGGATCTGAAAAACAAGATTATGCAAATCACTGGGAAGCTGCTCAGCACCGAGTCGGTCAGTTAATGGCGCTTCCCATGGCCCCTGATCCTACACAGCAGGCAGGGCAGCTCCAAGCCAAACACTCACAGGCACAGACTGACCAAAGACACAGCCATGTGAGTCACGAGACTTGACCTCAAGATAAAACTCGCAGCAAGAAGAGGGACTCTGGAATCCAAGACTTTTGGGCAAAAAGACCTATATAAGACCTACATAAGACCTGCATCTGCAAAGCGAGGGAATGAAGCGACGGATCCCCGAGAAGCCGCCTTCAAGACCTGAGGACGCAAGGATGCGGGGACCGAGTCCCCCTCAGGGAAACTGGGTGGACAGAGATCAGATGACAATGCAATTGAGAATGACATTGCAGAAGACAACCATCAAGAAACATCCAAGTCAAGAGACCGATCTGCAATTTAGACTCGTCGTGCGGAATAACACGCTGCTGATCAGCACCCTGCTGATCAGGAAAGGCTTTCCAGGGAGGATGCCCAAGATGAAGGACTCGCTCTGCGAGGGCACAGAGGACCATCAAGGCCTGAGGAAGCTCTAAGACAACAAAGACTGACAACATAAAACACATAATCCCACACACCAAGGCTGAAGCTGCCCTGCCCATGCTGGAATCATACTGGAAAGTAACATGTTCCCTTCACCCACCCAAAGGGGGCTGCTCCCAGACAACCCTCTCCCCTACACTAACTTCAAAACACCATCTGCGATTCCCAACCTCAACTCCTCTGCTCAGCCCCTCCCACCCATGCCTGGGCCCTCAACTTATCTTTCAGAGAACTGGCACTCCAAAGCCACAGTTAGCCCGGAAAAAAAAAAACCAGGAGCAGCTCAGGATAATCCTCAACTCGCTAGGTTCCCCTTCACCACCTGCATTTAAAAAAATAAAAAATAAATAATAAAAACAATCACACCACAACACCAAAAAGACGTACCAAACCCCCCCCCCCCACACACACACACACACATAACCACTGTCGCCACAAACCACAACACCAAAATGTTGTGGAATGTTAGAGAGGTTTGGAGAACGTTGGAGAATATTCAGGAATATCCTCCAACATTCTCCAAACCTCTCTAACATTCCACAACACCCAAACACCTACCAGAATATTCAGCAATAAGTGCAACATCGGCCAGCCCCACTCCCTTCCAAATGTCCCAGCTTCGCAGAAGAGCCCTGCAAGGTCCCACTCGCCCACGCTTTCCAGAGTTGGACGCTGTAGGCATCGTCATTCAGGGCAACTAAAAGGCACAAAACTATCGTTGTGCTTGAGAGAAGACACCAGCTCCACAAGCCCTGCACTACCACCTCACCTTCAGTGCTCATTCAGTTCCTGGAACTTGCTAGCATCATGCCAGGGAGGGACAGGCTCCCATCAACCACCCAAAGGGCACCGCTTCTGGACAGCTCGCTCCACTACAGTAACTTTAAAACCCAAGCCAGCGATTCCTAACCTTGACCCCTCCACGCAGACCCTCCCCAACCATCCTCTCTTTCTCTTACCTTTCAAACGGCTGGGGCTCTGAAGCACTCTACAGAAAAGTAACCCACATCGGCTGACGGGGATCTTCCCAAAACCACAACGTTCCTCCTCGGCATCTGCAATAACAAACGGCACTGCCACCAGAAATCGGATGTCAGCTAAATACCAACCCCTTCCACAAGATCCTCATAACCCCCGACTTGCCTGCTCACCTTCTCCTTCCACACGTCATGGCCACCATCGCTTCTGGCTCCTGAAATGCCAGGAGACACAAAATTCCTGTTCTGCTTGTGAGATCAAGCCTCCTCGTTACCATCCCGTCTCACCTCCAGCGCTCTTCCCCCTCCAAAGGTGGCACGCGCAGCACCTGCAAAAACAAAGGGAAACACTTAACCGAGTCGACGTAAAATCTCTGGATGAGCCAGCCCGCAACCGTCTCACCTTCTCCGGCCGCTCCTCAATGCATGGCTTTGTGTGGCACCTGCAAAAGTCAAAGGAAAAGCACGTGCCAAGATACTGCCTAAAACAACAGGAAACCTACTGTGATATCCACCTCCCGCTTGCTCTGTTACCTTGGCCCCTCGCCCATCTGCCTGCCAGCCTTATTGGGTGCCAAAATGAGGTTTGGAGTGCTCCCGAAAAACACAAAAAAATAGGGGATACCAATGCCTTCCACAGCAATACAACATCTGAGAAATAACTGCTCCTGCAGCCCACCAACCTTTGATCTACGGAATGCTGCTCAACACATGGACAATTCCTCTGAGACTCTTCCAAGGGCCCTTGACCCTACAATGTGGGCAGGACAGCTCCAAACCAAACTCTCAATGCTTAGGCCAAGCCAATACACAGCGCTGCAAACCACAAGACTCAAACTCAAGAGGAAACTCACAGTAAGATGAGTGATTCCAGGATCCAAGACAGCTGGGCGGGAAGACATCCAGGGATGCAACAGTGATCCATTGTGGCCCCCAAGAGTGTCGAAGGACATCGCCTTTTAAAGAAGCTACTTTCTAAGCTTAGATGACAGGTAAATGAGAAGCCTGGATTCGAGACCTAAGGACACAGGGAACCAGTTTAAGAAAATCCACAATTAGAGATGCTGATGCAGTTAGGAAGAACATGCCAGAAGACAACCTTTGAGAAAGCTACGATACACAAGACTGTTCCATGTTGTGAATTTGTTATGCAAGACAAAGCATCACTCAATATGCTGATAAGGTGTTTCAGACCCTAGGGATGGTGCCCAAGGTGCAAGACTTGCTCTGTGAGCACAACGAGGACACTAAGGCCGTAGAAAGCTGTAAGACAACAAAGAAACAGCAGAAACTACACACCAAAACACAGAAAGGCTGGAGCTGCCCTGCCCACGTTTGCATCGTGTTGGAATCTAACCTGGTCCCTTCACCTGACCAAAGGGGGGCTGCTCCTAGACAGCCTTCTCCCCTACACTAACTTCCAACCCCCTCCCTGCAATTCTCAACTTTCCCCCTCCCTGCCCAGTCCTTCCTCACACCTGGTTCCTCTTATCTTTAGGGGGGTTGGCACCCAAAGCCATGGTCAACAAGGAGAAGCTACGTCAGGGGGCTAGGATGTTCCTGTAGCCACAGGGTTCCTCTTCATCATATGCCATGAAAAAATTCCAGCCAACAGTACCACCAGCAAGTCCCACATCAGTAAACACTGACCTCTCAAAGAACGCTGAACTCCTCCAAAGAGCCCCTGGGTGTTCCCCTTTACCTCTCATTCTAGAGTTGAACACTGCAGGCATTACCACTTGGGGAACCAAAAAATACCAAGACGGAGCAAACAACCACTGCACCAGCCAAAAGCCCCCCAGCCCTCCTCCTCTTACCTGGAAGAGCTCCAAGCACAACACAACAGCAAAGCAGACTGAACCCTTGAGTAGAGGTGCAGGCTTATATACCCCAGGGCCCCTCCCCAGAGTCCTTTGGGAAAGCCCCCTCATCAAGCTGACTGGCCACACCTGGGGCTAACCCCAGCCCCAGCTGGAGCCCATGAGAGAACATCATCTCCTGCTCCTGCCACAGCTGGAAGTTTCAGTCCCCAGGGGCTGCCAACAACCCACAACCACAGCCCCCCACACCTACTCCCCCTAGGGCACTCTGAAGGCAGGAAAAAGGTTTCATTTAGGCTTCTCAAAAATCCCAGCAGAGTTGGGGACAAGGCTCAGAGCCAGAGAAAGAGGGAAAAGGTGAGAGAGAGAGAGAGAGAGAGAGAGAGAAGACAGAGAAAGACAGAGAAAGAGAGAAAAGAAAGAGAGAAAAGAAAGGGAGAAAAGAAAGGGAGAAAAGAGAGAAAGAGAGAAAGAAAGAGAGAGAGAAAGAGAGTAAGAAAAAGAAGAGAGAGAGAGAGAAAGAGAAAGAGAGAAAGAGAGAGAGAAAGAGAGTAAAAAAAGAAAGAGAGAGAGAGAGAAAGAGAGAGAGGAGAGAGAGAGAGAGAAAGAGAAAGAGAGAGAAAGAGAGAAAGAGAGAAAGAGAGAAAGAAAGAGAGAGAAAAAAGAGAAAGAAAGAGAAAAAAGAGAGAAAGAAAGAGAGAAAGAAAGAAAGAAAGAGAGAAAGAGAGAAAGAGAAAGAGAGAGAAAGAGAGAAAGAGAGAAAGAGAGAAAGAGAGAGAAAGAGAAAGAGAAAGAGAGAAAAGAGAGAAAGAGAGAGAAAGAGAGAAAGAGAGAAAGAGAGAGAAAGAGAGAAAGAGAGAAAAGAGAGAAAGAGAGAGAAAGAGAGAAAGAGAGAAAGAGAGAAAGAGAGAAAGAGAGAGAAAGAGAGAAAGAGAGAAGAAAGAAAGAAAGAAAGAAAGAAAGAAAAGAAAGAAAGAAAGAAAGAAAGAAAAGAAGAAAGAAAGAAAGAAAGAAAGAAAGAAAGAAAGAAAGAAAGAAAGAAAGAAAGAAAGAAAGAAAGAAAGAAAGAAAAGAAAGAAAGGAAGGAGGAAGGCAGGAAGGCAGACCACCTGGGAAAAAAGAAGGCCACACCCATGTCGCAATGAAGGACGAGGAGACTGTTTGATGCAAACAAAATTCCATTTATTGATGAGAGTTGACGACATTAGTTATTAGTTATCTAATTAGTTATTAGTTAACTAAGACATTAGTCTTAGTTATCTATTAACGTAATGTGTTACTAGCTGATTGGTTAACACGTTTCTAGCCGATTGGTTGTACTATTACCAATCATTATTTGGAAATCTATATGCTTATCAGACTGATGCAACCAAGTTTCACAGCCTCTTAGTTCCTTTTTCTTGGAGGTTTCGTGTTATTTTACACGGTCCCTGCCCATGTTTTATGTCGCAATTGTTCCATGGTCGGCAGTTGTTCTGTGCTAACGACGCGTGACTCCACATCTCCCCCTTTCTGTTGCACTACAGAAACCCTTGTTATAGCCTTATCAATCATCTTTTGAATACATTGAAAAATACAAGGTAATAGCAAAAGCAAAATTAAAACAACAATACACACATAACAAAAGGCTTTCACAAGACTTCAAATCCATCCTGTCAAACCCCATCCCGAAAAGATTTCATCCAGCCAGTCCCATTTGTCTTCCATCCGCAGCTTTGTCACTCCATCTCGTATCTGCTGTATGCTGGCATGTATGGATTCAGAATGGTCAGACAAGTTCATGCAGCACATTCCCTCGAAGTCTTCACAGCTATGTCCTTGGGCTAAAAGTAAAAAATCTAAAGCAGCGCGGTTTTGTAGCGTAGCGTGTCTAATACTATCCACGTCCATCAATAAACCTGATAATGCTGTACTAGTGGCATTGCTTTGTTTTGCAAGCCAACATCCTAACTTATTCAAAGTTCCTAATGCTTTGCTTGCAGCCGCGCCCGGCAGAAATAATGATGCAGCCACAATTTCACCTGTATTCCAAAAGCTTATATCATCATTACATTGTGAAGTAAATGCATGTATGCTCCGTTTAGCTCTTAATTTGGAAAGGGATTGATATTTCTTACGCCATTGAAGTATAGTGGTATCATTAGGGGTGAGCATTGTCAATCTCCCAATAGTGCATGGCCCCCCTTTTATATGTGAAGGAATGGTAGGCCATGCTCTATCACCACAGATCAGAAATGTGCCAGGAGGTAAACTCAGACTTGTTAGATGATTTAGATTTGTTTGGCGTACTATAGTTAGACCACGTGGATGCATTTTAAAAAATTGCATGCATTGGTGATACATCCCATGCTTTAGATTTATTTTTTCCTGTGTAATCAAATGTAAGACAATAGTCCATTTTTATTGATCCTAATATTTCTAATTCTTGTGGCTCCAGGGTTGTTTGGGATAAACAGGGGGTCCAGCCATCCCAATTATCCACACAACCCTTATCTTTTGCAATCGCCTGTGCTGCCCGCGGGATTGGCCATTGGTCTATGGGAACACCCGCCAGGCATGTAGAAAATGGGTTCTGCGGTGTGACTGTGGCTAAGCAAAGTGATTGCAAACCTGTAGTATTTGCTAATGTGATCCAAACATTCTCCTTAGGCAATGTAAACATATCAACTCCCAGTCTAATACTCCATACACACAGAATTAATACAGCAAAATGTCGCATAACGTTGTAGGTCCTGCGAAAGCTATTCCGATGACTTTTCTCTAAAAGGACATATGTTCCTCGCCGGATACCACTCAGGTCCTGTTTCTGTGGAGACACAAGCATAACCCCTTCCCCAAGTGAGTAAGGGAAATGGACCTTCTACTTTCCCAGACTCCAGGTTACGTACTAGTACTGGAGGCCTTTCCTGGAATTTAAAAAGATGATTACTTGAAAAATGTTTTGCAATCGGTGGGGAGTTTTCTGCAAAGCAGTTCAAAAAATTAAAAGTATATATAGCTTTTTGTAATCTTTCTTCTGGCGTGGCTATCATTCCTCCTCCCCCTGTTTTACTAGAAGTGCTTTGAGCGTTTGATGGGAGCGTTCAACAATAGACTGACCTGTAGGAGAATGTGGGATACCAGTAACATGGCGTATTCCCCATTCTGCAAAAAAGAGTTTAAGTAGCTGAGAAGAATAGGCAGGGCCATTGTCTGTTTTAATTGTTTGAGGCACTCCCAAGGATCCAAATGCTTTTAAGAAATGTTTTTTCGCATCCTTGGCTTTCTCTCCTGTATGACACGAGGCATGTATAGCTCCTGAAAATGTGCCAATAGAGGAGTGAATATATTTAAGATGACCAAATTCAGAAAAATGAGTAACATCTGTTTGCCACAATTCAAGGCTTTGTAAGCCTCTAGGGTTAACTCCTCCAGCTGTAAGGTGTGGTGCAAAGTGTTGACAATCTGGGCAGGCCGAGAAAATATTGGCTGCTTGTTGGGTAGTTAAGCCAAATTGTCTTCTGAGTCCTTTTGCATTAGTGTGAAAAAACATGTGACTTAAACGGGCCTGTTCAAAGTAACTCGGGAGAAAAGAACCAGCATCGTTAAAAGATCAGCCGTTCTATTTCCTTCAGCAATAAAACCTGGAAGGGCTGTATGTGATCTTACATGCATTACAAAAAAGGCATGCTGCCGTTTATTAATGAGAGTGATTAAAGTTCTAAGAAGAGTATGCAACTGTAGGTTTGAAATCTCTCTAAGAGCAGAGGCTTCTGCTCTCATTACAATGCCTGCAACATAGGCAGAGTCTGTGATGAGATTAAAAGGTTGATTGCTAAAAAGGGAAAAAGCTCTTGTAACAGCAGCCAGCTCAACAATTTGAGGGGAACCTGGATGAAAGGTAACGTCAGACTGCCAATCGCTCGTTTCAGGATGTTTCCAAACGATTACGGCTTTGTGTGATGCACCTGAGCCATCTGTAAAGAGGGTAATAGCATTTAGCAGTTTCTCACTTCTTTTTGGAACTTCTGTGTGAGAAAAATACAAGTGAAACAGCTTATGTGGTGGGAAGTGGTTTGAAAATTGTTCTGCAAATCCTTATATTGCAATCTGGAAAGGAAGCGAGTTCTGTATAAGAAAAGAAAGATACGAATCAGTAACAGGCATATAGATAACAGAAAAGGTTTTTCCTGAGAGTTAAAATTCGCTCCCTCGCTTTCATAATTATCTGAGAAAACATTTCTGGGCGTTGCAAAATCGTTTTAGATGATTGACTTGGCGAGAAAATCCATTCTAATATTAACAAAGGGTCCATCAGCATGTTGTCCCATTGAAAAATCACCCCTGTAAATTTAGCACCACCTTCAAAAAGTATCAATTGGAGAGACAATTCAGGGTCCCATCGAAAGGCCTGCCGTTGACTAATAGCTTTACAAACATTTTCTAATGCTGCCTCTGCTGAGGGTGTTAAATGCCAGGGTGCAAGTAAATCTGTATCTCCTTTCAAGAGATCAAACAAAGGGGCCAGATCAGAATTGGAAATTCCAAGAAGGGGTCGTAGCCAATTTATGGACCCTAAAAGTTTCTGAACATCATGTAATGTTGCAATTTGGGTATCCAAATGTAATATTTGGGGAATTATAGAATGATTAGTATTAGGAATTATTTTATATTAGAATTAGGAATTATTTTCCACCCCAAATAATTCCAAGGGGATTGTTTTTGAATTTTTTCTGGAGAAACCTTCAAACCTGCCTGTTCTATGGCCTTTAGTACTGCTTTGATTGCCTTCTGCAATTCATCATCAGCAGGTGCAGCAATAAGTAAATCATCCATATAATGATACAACACCACAGTAGGAAATTCAAGGCGTACAGGGGCCAATATCCTGGCCACATACCACTGGCAAATTGTGGGGCTATTTTTCATGCCCTGGGGTAGTACCATCCAATGATAACGCCTAAGTGGTGCCCCCATGCTTATGCTAGGTATGGAAAAGGCAAATTTAGGGGCATCATCAGGATGTAAGGGAATATCAAAAAAGCAATCTTTTAAGTCAATTACAATCAAATTCCATTCCCGTGGAATCATTGTTGGCGAGGGGAGGCCTGGTTGTAAGGCTCCCATCGGTTCCATTACTGCATTAACTTTTTGGAAATCATGTATCAAACGCCAACCCCCTGATTTTTTCTGTTTTACAAAAACAGGGGTATTCCTTGGGCTAAAAGTCAGAACTAAATGTCCCTTTTCCAATTGAATTTGTACCAAATGTTCTAGGGCACTAAGCTTTTCTTCTGACAAGGGCCACTGGTTGACCCATACTGGGTCTTGTGTCGTCCACGTTAACCGGGGAATTTCACGCCCTTCATCAGTGGCCCTTGTTAAAAAAGCATCTCCAAATGTAGCCCCCATTGTGACAAGACGTCCCTTCCCCACAAGTTTAATGGTACTGGCAACACAAAAGGCCGGACAGTAGCCACTCTATTTTCCGGACCAACAATTTGCACATTATCTTCACTTTGATAGCTGTTACCTACTCCCCCTATCCCTGCTAATGGTTGGGCCGTACAGGTCAGTTTCCACAATGCAGCCATTTAGCTTGAGAAATCACTGTTACATCCGCCCCCATATCAATAAGCCCTGTTAACAAAACCTGTTGACTCCCTTTTTTAAGTTTACATTGTTTCAATGGTCTGTCTTTAGAGATCATTTGTGTCCAATAAATTTGCGGATGACCTGTGGATCCAAAAGCCCCTTGTCGAGTAAAATCAGAGGGACAAACTTCAGTATTTAAGGGTAGTAAAACCAATTGCGCGATTCTACTACCAGTGGGTATTGTGCAGGGTGGTGTAGGTGTCCAAGTCATTATTTTTACTTCTAACGCATCATTATCAACAACTCCAGGTAAAATAAAAAGACCATTAAAAGTAGTTGATGACCGTCCTATGATAAGGGCCATAGTACTGGAGGGAAGCGGTCCTTGAAATAAAGTATCTACCAAGTGTACAGAAGAATCGGCTAAAATCACTGTGTGCCAGGTTGGCAAATCCAATCCGGCGCTGCCTGCTGTTGCCCGTTCAAGACTGGTATTGCTTGTTGTTGTCCGGTAAGGGTCGGATATAGTTGCATTGGCGGAGCTTGATATGGCTGAGGAGTTTGTATCTGGGCTGGCGAGGCTTGATGCGGCTGAGAAATTTGTGTCTGAGCGCGGCGCCGTCCCGCGCTCTGGTGCCAGTTTCCCTGTTGTTGAATTGGTTGTCCCTGCTTGTCAAATTTAGAACGACACTGGTTCGCAAAATGTCGTCCCTTCTGACATTTATTACAGACAGGTATATTCTGCAGACTCTTCTGTTTCTGACAGTTTTTTCTCAAATGGCCTGCTTGGCCGCACCCATAACAAATTAGACCATTCTCAGTTCCCTGTCCCGGTCCTTGCATTGCAGCAAAGGCGGCTGCCGTTGTTTCATATTTATGTTCAGGGGTCCCGAAATGATTACATGCTTCCATCATTTCCACCAAGGTGGGGTTTGATTTTGGCAATGATTTAAGAAGTTTCTTACAGTCACTGTTAGTGTTTTCAACAGCCAATTTAAGTAATAGAAAATTTCTGGCATCTGTGTTATCTACTTGTTTTTCCAGTGCCTGTTGCAATATTGATATGAATTCCATGTAGGATTTCTTTCGGCCCCTGTATTATGCTTGTAATGGCTTTCTGTGGTTTGTTGGCATCTGGAATCTTTAAAAAAAGCTCTCTTTGCCTCCTGGGTGGTATCCAGCAAGGCATCCCTCAGGGTTTCACGTGCCTGAGCAGCAGGATCTGTAAACTGTCCTGTTCCCATCTAGTGGTCTACTGTTAGAGCTTGGAGTGCCTGATTATTGCCGGCTGCATATCGCTGTAACATCTTTTCTACCCCGTCTCCAGGTAGATTCCCATAGCATATATTGTGAGGGGTTTAAAAGTAAACGAGCCAGCGTTTTCAGGTCATATGGTGTAAATACATGACCCTCACATACTGACTCCAACAATCCCCCAAAATAATGAGAGCCAAGCCCATTGTCTGCAGCTACCCTACGCAGTTCTTTTGTAATAGAAAAATTGAGAGCCATCCATTGGGGGTCTCCTCTTGCTGGATATGTCACAGGAGCTACAAAAGGATTATTTTTGCCGTACCGTCGTCGCGGGGGACGCGGAGGCACATTTATGGCAGTAGCAATCTCAATTTCCCCTGCATTTAAGGCTTGCTTTTTAATGGCAGCCCATACTGCACACGGGTCATAATCATCAGGGAACAAGTCCGGTTCCTTTTCTGGATCAAAAGGATCAGGTTCCAACGGGTCTTTGCTTGGCAGATTCGACCGAGCGGTGGTGGCTACGGTCCTAGGAGGGGGGGGTCTTTTTCTGTTCCTCTCCCTCGGGTAATGGGGGAGCGCTGGGGGTGACAGGAGGCGCCCCTCCTTCCCCTGACTCTTGCGCTTTCACCCCTTCAAATACTGTCCGCCAAGAAGAAAGTAACTTCAGTGCTTCCTGATCTCCCCGTGTGCTCAAATCCCACAGGCGAACCCCCACTCTGTCCCAGAGGTCAACTTCAAAAATAGTAACAGCAGTAGTATCTGGAAATTTATCACGGACCCATTTCAAAATAAGCTTAAGTTCATGGCCCGATATTTCTTTGTGTTGCTTAATCATCAGTTCTTTCATAACCTAATACACGTCCCTTTCTTCATGAGAACTGTGGTTACCCATAATAGAAAGTTTCTCCAAGCTCACCTGCCAATTGCGAGGAGGTGATGAAGATGGGTGACCACCCCTTTTCCAGGCTTCTTTCAGCCTCAATTCGAAGTTCTTGGAGACTTGCAACCAGTTGCTACTTCTGCAAAATCCTGCCCGATATCATGTCGGGGTCACCATTTGTCGCAATGAGGGACGGGGAGACTGTTTAATGCAAACAAAATTCCATTTATTGATGAGAGTTGACGACATTATATAGTCTTAGTTATCTATTAACGTAACATGTTACTATCTGATTGGTTAACACGTTTCTAGCTGATTGGTTGTACTATTACCAATCATTATTTGGAAATCTATATGCTTATCAGACTGATGCAACCGAGTTTCACAGCCTCTTAGGTCCTTTTTCTTGGAGGTTTCGTGTTGTTTTACACGGTCGCTGCCCATGTTTTATGTTGCAATTGTTCCATGGTTGGCGGTTGTTCTGTGCTAACGACGCGTGACTCCACACACCCATAGGGGGAGGAGTAGAAAGACAGGGTCACAATGACAAGAAGGGGCCAGCCAAAGTTTTCAGTGGTCACTCTTTGCATTTGTTTGCCAGTCCCAACCGTTCGGACTTTTGGGAGCCTGTAGTGAAATGTAGGGTCATAAAAGTACGAACAGTTGGGACTGGCAAATAAATACAAAGAGTGACCACTAAAACTTTGGCTGGCCCTAACCCTCACATGGAAACCTACCCACAGCACCACCAACAATGGGGTTACGGGTTTCGGTTTTATCACAAACCTCGAATTCAGAAGCCCTCAGCAGCCTATCTCCGCTGTTGATCAATGGGGCTCCTGTAGCAGAAGGAACTTTCCTTGGGGCACGGCACTTCGAAGTCAAGCAGGTATTGTTGTTGGGGGTGCACAAACAATGCTCCCATCTTGTCACCTTTGGACTTGGCTTGCCTTGTTCAATGCTTGTGCTTGGGACTCTGCTATCCTCCTCCTCTGGCTGCTCCAGAGTGATCCAGGTATGCCCTCTGAAGCTCACCTTCTATTGGTTGCCGAATCCTGCTAATGTGCAGCTGGGGTTTGGCCTTAATTGGGCACAGGTGGGCTTGGCACGAGCTAAGTCCTCCCACCTTGTAATTAGCCACTCCTGATTGCCTCATTTCACTACATGCTCCCAAAAGTACGAATGGTCAGGACTGGCAAAAAATAGAAAAAAGTAGAAAAAAAAATATTATATATATTAATTCCCATAAAATTCTTATTAATTTTGGGGGGAGGTTTGGGGGTTTTTTTGGGTTTTGGGGTTCTTTTGGGGTTTTCTTGGGTTTTTGGGGTGGGGTTTTTTTTTTGTTTTTTTTTTTTTTTCTATTTTTTTCTAATTTATTTTTTTCTATGTTTTTCTATTTTTTATATTTATCTATTTTTTCAATTTTTTTATATTTTTCTATTTTTTTCTATTTTTTCCTTTTTTTCCATTTTTTCTATTTTATTCTTTTTTTCTTATTTTTCCTATTCTATTTTTTCTATTCTATTTTTTTCCTATTTTATTTTTTCTATTTTTTCTATTTTTTTCCATTTTTTTCTATTGTTTCTGTTTTTCTATTTTTTCTGATCTTTTTTTCTATTCTTTATTCCTTTTTTCTATTTTTTCTATTATCTCTATTTTTTTCTATTATAGAAAAAAATAAAATACAAAAAACCCAAAAAAAAACAAAAAAACCCCCAAAAAACCCAAAAAAACAAAACAAAAAAAAACCAAAAAAACCCAAACCAAAACAAAACAAAAAAAACACAACCAAACCAAAAAAAAAACCCGGAAAAAAACCCGGAAGAAAACCCAGAAAAAAACCCAGAAAAAACAGGAAAAACAGGAAAAAACAGAAAAAATATAGAAAAAATATAGAAAAAATTGAAAAAATAGAAGAAAAACTAGAAAAATAGAAGAGAACTAAATAGGAAAAATAAAATAGAAAAGAACAGAAAAAATAGAAAAAATTAAAAAATAGAAAAATTAGAAAAAAGCAGAAAAAATTAGAAAAAAGCAGAAAAAATTAGAAAAAAGCAGAAAACAACAGAAGAGAAAACGAGAGAAAAAACGAGAGAAAAACAGAGAAAAAACGAGAGAAAAAACGAGAGAAAAAACGAGAGAAAAAACGAGAGAAAAAACGAGAGAAAAAACGAGAGAAAAATAAGAGAAAAAATAAGAGAAAAAATAACAGAAAAAATGAGAAAAAATAAGAGAAAAAATAGAAAAAATAGAAAAAATAGAAAAAAATAGAAAAAAATAGAAAAAAATAGAAAAAATAGAAAAAATAGAAAAAATAGAAAAAATAGAAAAAATAGAAAAAACTAGAAAAAAATGAAAAATAGAAAAAATTAGACAAAAAAGAAAAAATAGAAGAAAAAAAACAGGAAAAAAAAGAACAGAAAAAAAACAGGAAAAAACCAAAAAAACCAAACACAGAAGCCAGAACCACGGATGCCAGAAACCACAGATGCCAGAAACCACGGACCTTGCCCAACCATCCTCCCTTTCTCTTACCTTTCAAACTGCTGGGGCTCTGAAGCACTCTACAGAAAAGTAACCCACATCGGCTGACGGGGATCTTCCCAAAACCACAAAGTACCTCCTCGTCATCTGCAATAACAAACGGCACTGCCACCAGAAATAGGACGTCAGCTAAAAACCAACCCCTTCCACAAGATCCTCATAACCCCCAGCTTGCCCTGCTCACCTTCTCCTTCCACATGTTATGGCCGCCATCACTTCTGGCACCTGAAATACCAGGAGACACAAAATTCCTGTTCTGCTTGTGAGATCAAGCCTCCTCGTTACCATCCCGTCTCACCTCCAGTGCTCTTCCCCCTCCAAAGGTGGCACACGCAGCGCCTGCAGAAACAAAGGGAAACACTTAACTGAGTCGACGTAAAATCTCTGGATGAGCCAGCCCGTAACCATCTCACCTTCTCTGTGAAGCCCAAAAAGGCCTAATAAAACTGTTTAGAGACAGAGTTTTAAGCCTTTAAACAGCAAAGGTATCTATTTGCGGATCCGGGGAACTCCCAGCTCTCGCTGGACAAAGAGTTCCGTGGATTAAGGGAAAGGGTTAGGGTATTTATACAGTAAAAGGGGAGGTTACAACATCGTTACATTCTCAATTCTTGCTGACTTCATTATATTGTTACAAGGCAATATCAGACTCTATCCATAACTTTCTTCTTATCTGTTGGTGGTGGCATCCTTTATGTCCTTCATGTGAAGATGTTCACATTCTTGGGTGCCCAGCTGGCACCTAAATGGTCTTGGCAGTGTCTTGTTTTAAGAACAAGACCTACACTTTTAATTATCTTCGAGACAGAAGCTCATCTCGTTCTGGCCTTGTGTTTGGTTACATTGTTCTAGTGGAAAATTACATGTCTCAGCTGTTTTGTTCACTTCTTTCTCAGTTTAACCCTAAATTTTACTGGCTATGAATACAAATTCATTAACATATTACAGGTTTTAATTCTACATAAAGTAAATTCACACAAACAGCTTAGCCTGCTCTCCTCTCCTTACAGGAGTTAATCCTGTCAGGATCTCTTTTTCACTCCCCGCTTTCCTTAGAACTTACGAATTCTTCCGTCAAGTTCCAAGGGAAGGTTGTGATGCCTTTGAATCATTACCCACAGTACCCGGATCCTTTTGACTATATCATTCAGTTTGTAGTATAGCCACACATTTAGGAAGGATAACATGAGTATTACCACAACCATGACTAATAGAGGGTATATTAGGTAGTGGAATACTTGCGTAGTCACAGGGGAATATCTCGTAAAGATATCCCACCAATGACGCTTCCCTACTTGTTCTATCTTTGTTAGTACCTGTTTTATACCTTTTGAATCATGTGTTACTTGCCAAAGCCTGCGTCGTGCAGTTCTATTAACTTCACGAACTAAGTGTTCTATATCAGGGTGTATAAGCATTGCCTTAAGAAGATCAATATTCATGCCTATCTGCAACTTCGGTACATTATGATACAGAGTATATTCAGCTTCAATCAATTGCATAGTGGTTATAGGAATGGAATAATCAAAATCACAACCTATGATTCTAGAAAAATTACACACACACAAATTTGTACCATTTGCTATCTCAGGACAATAATGAATGAAAATATTACGGCATAATGCTCTAATACATGCACAGCCATTCCCTACATAATAAACCTGTGATCGGTTGTCATTATGGGGAAACATTTCAAAAGTACACCATCTATCTTCAGTATCTAAGCACAAATCTTCATTTTCTATAACTGTATTTTCACAAATATATCCTAGTTGTTCTTTAGGAATACAGGCCTCTGTACTAATTGATTGCCACTTACTCCTGGAGTGATCAAAACTTACCCAAACATTATGGCCTATGGGTCGAATTACAACATTCTGATGCACAGTTCCTAAGGTCAGGACAGGAAAGATGATTTTCTCCTTGGCAGCACTAATAGTGAGCACGTAGGCCTCGATTTGCTCACCTTGCAAGTAAATAAAATTTACAAGTTGCCACCATGCCTGATGATCTTTCTCGAATTGAGTCGTAGAGCTATCTCTCGCTACCATTTCTTTTATTTCTTGGGGTAGGACTCTGGATGTGTTGGGAAACTGTCTGGAAAACTGTTGGGAAACAGACATGTGAGCAATCCTGACTATTTAGCTTTAGCTAGAGTAAACTAAGGGCCTTGAGACCCAGTTGCAAGGTTACTGAAAGATGAGCTATGGGAAAAAGGCAGTAGAAAAGAAGAATAACAGGATAATGAGGTAGCCAGCAGAAGTTCTGTGAGAACAGAATTTGTGTCCAAGATATAGGCACCTGCAAGATATCGTTATATAAAAAAAGGCTCTATATAAAGCGAGTGTCCACTGTTAATAAACGACTTCACTTTAACCATATTGGTGACTGCGTGTCGTCCTTTAAGCCTCCGCGGATTTTTTCCCACATGGATGTTCCTTCCCTCAGAATTCCTGCAGCTACTGTTTGTACCCAGAGAAGTGTAAGTGAGTCAGAACCACCCACAGTCATCCCCATCCTCCCACACCCACCTTTACCCAGCTCTCTGCTCTGCCCTCTGGCACACCAAGGCGGTCACCTTGTCTAAAAAAATGAGAGCAAACAACCCACGCTGAGACACTGCCGAAGCCAGAAGCCTGCCCAAAACATCTCCCCTCTGCTGCTCTCCCCTTTGCCTGTCTGGCCTCTGCTGGTTACAGGTTGAGCCTTGCGTGCCACCTGGGAAGCACACAGAAGGGATGCTTGGCACTCCCTGACAACACAACTCCTGACAAACAACTGCTGTTCCAGCACACCAGTCTTCACTCACCACAGGCTCCTCTTCAACACGCACCCACCCGCTCTCTGACAGCCGCTCTGCTCCTCTCCTCCACCACTCTCTGATGTGTGGCTCCTCCCTCTGCATTGAAACATCAATATTCTGCAGTCAGCTGGAGGCTGAGCAATAGCTGAAGTTACAGAGCGTTCCCTTTAGAAATACTATCTAGATCCAAACTACCTACAATTAAGAAAAAAAACAAAACAAAACAAAAAAAACTTATCATGAGGCCCCACGTGTTAAAGCCTTACCAACCTGGCCACCCATCCTGCTCAGCCATCCCTGTGGTAGCCTCTCCCAGATGACTCCAGCCACCCCTTCTCAGTAACACTGAGGAAAAGACCACCCTCCCCTGCTGAGAGCTGCTACTTGCCTTGAAATGCACTTACCAGACAGCTCCTCTCAATGCTCATGCTATGGGATGAGCTATCATGTCCACACAAAACATGTCCAGGCCTTTATCTCTAATCAGGAGCAACTGATAAAAAAATTCTCAAGGTAAAATTGGCAGCTCCAGTGTAAAGCAGAGGGACAGCAGAGGGCTAAGGAGTGCTGAGTGCTGCTGCCCTGTGGCTGAGAAGCGGCACTGCAGCTGGCACTGTTGGCAAAGACTGGCATTCCGGGTTTCGCACACGAAATCCATACGCCCCCAGCCCCATTTAAAAATCTTTTTTTGCAGCCCTTTCTGCTGGTACTGGTTCTTTTAATTAGGTACTGCGGAATCTTAATACAAAAAAATAGTAGACTTTTTAAATAGTTTAAAAAAAGACCAGAGAAAAATTAAAACATTTTACATAGTACAGGTTTTATTTTAAACATCTGTATTGACACTGATTTAGCAAAAAGGGGTTTTATTTAACAGAAGCACTCTGCAGAAGCCCACTCATCTGCTCTTCACACCCTTTGCCCCACACCACCCAGGCAAATCAAGCTGCAGCCTCTGCCCTGCACGTGACTACTTTCACCAACAATCACCTGCCAACAAACTATCCAAACAAACCATGCAAACAAACCATCCGAAAAAAACATCAAAGCAAACCATCCGTGCTTTCAGCCAAAACACTTCCCTGTTCTCCCCTAACACAAGCTCACACACAAAGCCTTCACAGAGCCACCTGCTCCTCCTGCACAAGAGCTGCAGCAAACATCTACCTCAAGGCTCCTGCAACAACGGGCTCTGCAACCAATACTTCCTCTGTCTCCACAGGAGACTCTCCTACGCTGCCTGCTGACAAACTCGCCCTGTCCTTGCCAAAGACACACACCACCACCACCACCACAACAACTACAACTACAGCTACAACTACAACAACAACTACAACTACAACTACAACAACAACAACAACAACTCCTGCCAAGACAGATTTGGTGTGCGGTGGGTGGACCCCAGGTGTGAGCTAATGCAGAGCTGGGCTTGAAAATGGCAGAGTGCACAGCCCGGGGGCTTTATCTAATGTTTTATGGCATCATCTGTCTCTTCCCTGGCACCAGTGGATGGATCTGCAGGGGATGTCTGGAGGTGAGAGAGAGAGAGAGCTTTAGGTAGGACTGATCTGCCTGATCTGTAAGAGAAGTCGGTTATTTTATTGGCATAAGAATTTTTTAAGACTTTTCCCAGTACTCACCTTTTACAAGGTGGGTGAAACACCACATTCTAGTTTTTTGACTTTAAGAATTTTTTTTAATAGATTAACAACTGCTTGTTATGGCTGTGCTTGATTGGGGCTGCAATATAAGTATTTATTGATGTAAGGGTCAATGTAAAATGCGTGCTAATAGTATTCTTGTAGTGATATTGACACCTGATTGAAGCTAACACAGAATGCTTGTTTTATAGAAGCTAAGACATTTTTTACATTGTTATCATCTTTTTAAGGGAAATATGTTCTAATGTGAGAACTACACTACCTTGAGTTTAGAAACAGAACATGGGTGAAGACTGAAGAAATGCACATCCCCAGAAAAGGTGAAAATCTAACATCGAGAAAGACCTTTTTTTCATTTTTATTTCATCCCCACATCCAGTATGAGAATTCCAGGAGACTCCAGGTTTTCTCAGGAAGTTCCTGCTCCTACTGGAACTGAGGTGCCCAAAACCGGAGACAATATTTCAGACGTGGCCTCACCATCCCCCTTACCAGAATCTCCCTAGAACTGAACAGCACCCTGGGAGTTTGGATGCAGAGCTACTGGTACCCTGAACCTAGGGGAGAAAAGAAGAGTGTGAGTCTGAGCATGAACTTTAAACTAGGAAAGAGCTGTTCCTAAAAACATAAAGTAAAAAATTGAAATTTTAAAAATAAACAACAAAATTAAAAAAAAAAATATTAAAATTAATAGATGTTATTCAAGATTGATTTTTAAATAAGAATTATTTCAAATAATTATTGTATTATAATAATAAGTTAGTAATTATTTAAACATATACATCAATACAAAACTATTCTTTATTTATGTTTTTATAAATTATTAATTACCTTATAAGTAAGCATTGAAAATCAGAATAAAATTTAGTATTTATTATTTTTAAATTTAAATATCTTTAAGGAAAATAAAAATGAATAAAAGTTTTTATTTAAAAATTTTTGTAAAGATACCATTTAAACCTTAGAAAATAATAATTACATGATAAGAACCTGGGATAAAAATTAAAATTTAGGAGGTAAAATTTTTAAAATAAAAAAGCAAAAATTAAAAATTAATATACATTAATAAATAATTACTAAAATATTTTATTATTTTTTATTTTATTGGAAATTACAAAGTCCAAGTTAAATATGAATAATAAAATTTTAAATTTATCTGAAATTTAAGAAAACCTAGTCATTTAAAAAGTAATTTTGATTTGCAACAGTAAAAATATGTATTAATTAAAAATATATACTGATATACAAAATAAATTCTAATTTGAAATAAGGATAAGAATTTTAAAATATAAAAACTAAATTTAAACAAATTAGCTATGTTTTAAATTTAAAAGAAAATAATTTAAAACACTTTATAGATTAGAAAACAAATATTTCAAGTAGAAATAAACATTAGAAAACCGAGAAATTACATTAAACTCTAAAAATCTGGTTAAATAGTTAAAATCGAGTTAAAGATTAAAATTCAAGTGTTTTATTTATTGTAAATAAGCACTGATAATTAAAATAAAAAGTATTGATTAATAAAATTGAATTATCTAAGTTAGAAAAAAAAGACGACTTTTATATTTAAAAAAACTTCTTTTTAAGATACAACTAGATCATTAAAAAATAAAAAGGATGTGACAAAAACCTGGGATAAAAAATAAAACCAAAATGAGAAATTATGACAAACTTTAAAAAATTAAGTTAAATGTTTAAACAGTTAAAAGTGTAATAAAATTTACTGTACTTAAATAACATTTTAGTATTAGAAATAAAAATAACTTTTAAAGGGTAAAAAACAATAATTAAAGAAATGTAAATAATTAAAAAAGAAAAAGCAAAGAAATAAAAAATAGTATTTTAAAATATCTAAAATAAATTAAAAGCATTAAAAATAAATGTATAAATAATAAATTTTAAAATTATTTATAGATATTAATTAATAATTATATTAATTATATTTAAAATAAAGTTATAAAATATTAATATTAAATTACATTTTATATTTTATGTATTACATATTTTATATGCATTTATATTTATATATAAATTATATTTATATATTTTATATTTTTATATATTTAATATAGTTAAATCATTTATATTTATATACTTACTAAATATAGCATTTATTTATATATTATGTACATTATTTATATTAAATAAAAATATTGATACTTAATATTTTATTAGTTATAAATATTTAATATTGATGTTAATATTATATAAAATGTTAATGTTAAATCTTAATATTAAAATGTTAATATTACTTCATATTAACATATTCAAAATATTTAAAAATTAAAACTCAAGTGCATTTTAAAGAATATTTACGTTAAAACATAGTTTTAAAAGTTACACATTGGAAATTCGATTTAAAATTAAACAAAATTTTTAAAATTTTTAAAAAGCAACACGATCTTCTGGAAACAAAGTTTTTTGTTTCCTGTCACAGAGGACAACAGATAATTAAAGGTGAAGCTTTGCAGCACCCCAAAGCACCGCAGCCTCCATCCTTCTCCCCCCCCCCCGGGTTTCACCCCGTGCTTCGGTCCGCCCCTCTCAGTTCGCTAAAATGGCAGCCGCACCATTTTTTCCCTCACCGCCTCAGCCACGGCTCGCGAGCCTTGACGCCTGGGGGGGCTCCGTCCACTCGGACCGCGCCGCCAATTAAGGCCCCTTAGTTTTTTTTTTTTTTTTCTTTCCTCCCCAAACCAGCCTTTAAAATGGGTGGGTTTTAATTGCATTAACTAAACTTTTAGAAAAAAAAAAGATTTGGCGGGAAACCACATAGTACAGACCAGATGAGATTAGTCAAAATATAAACATATCTCTGAGAACACCGACACAGTACAAACCGGACATAACTTTAAAATCGGACCAACGCATGCGCGCAGCCGCCAGCAATGCTGTGAGCTGGGGCAGGGCAGAGAAGGTGCACCCGCAAATCAAACACCCCCCCCCTCCCCCCCCCGCAGGCCCATGCGCACCCCCTCCCTCATCCCCACCTCAACCCCCGCTCAGTCTGTCGTACCCATCCGGGATCGTGCGGAAAAATCCGCAGGCCTGCACGTACCGTGTAAAAACTGCACCCCACGCACTGGAATTTTTTGGCATTGTTAAGCGAGGATTTGCTTAACCGAACCTGGGTGCGAATAATTGAGTAATTTTCAAGTTTCCTCTCACCATTTTCGGTATAAATGTAGGACTGGAATTCCAAGAACCTCTTACTGAGGTGAGCCCACCGCCTCACAGCGCAGGAATGGATATTATTGCAAATATAATGGCTCCGAATGCGGATCGGCCGATAGCAAACAGGGTACCAAAACCGAATTTGGGCCATTAGACCCAGCGACCCCCTCCGAGTCCCCTCAGGCCCCAGGTCCAGGCCCCGGCCGCCGCCCCCCTCCCCACCGCGTTCAACACTTACCCTGTCACCTCAGGTCACGTACCTCACAGTTCCCGCCCTTCTGAGTTGACGTGAGACCTCATGCCCTTTATACCCGTGCCAGCCAATCGCGTTCGAGCCCGCCGTCCACCCCGCCCTCCTCTCCCTGCCACTGGAGGACGTTTCTGTCCATCCCCGGCACCGGCCAATCGCGCCTGTGCCCGACCCGGGCACCGCCTCCCGCACCTGAGGAGCACGTCACCGCCCACCCTTTATCCCAGCCAATCAGCGCCCGAGTCCCCCCTAGCGCCACAGACCCTGCAGTTCCGCCGAGCGGCCGCAGGGTGGCAGTCGCGCTCCTGAAATCCCCACCGCAACCGCATGGCTCTGGCGTAAAATCATTTACTGAACGTGGAAATATTGCCGGTTCCACTCCGTTGCTTCCAGGATCTTAACAGCCACCACGATAAAGGCTTCCATCCATAAGCTCCTTTCTGCTTCCTGAAACACAATGAAATCCCTTTGCAGCAACCGAAAAAAAGTGTCGAGACATCTGTTCAGACCGATGTGCTTTTATAATTTATCAATTAAACCAAGTCTTCTCTTTTTGCATCAAATGAATAGATTCTTCATTTGAATTACTTGATAACACCATTTTTTAAAGAACACAGTTGCTTAGGTAGTCAATCACATAATGAGCTAGAGAAACTTACTGCTAACGTCTATAACACAATAACCAGTCTTCATCATAAGTATCTGCTTTGTATAAATATATATTTATTAACATTTCAGTTTCCTAATGCATTACACAGCCCTCTTGCCTTCATAGATGACACTTTACAGAACAACGTTTCCTCTTTGCAGAATGAAGCAACATGGAGATACATAGAATAGAGAAATCGTCCTTCAAGATACATTTGATATATTTTAGCACAGCTTGGGCATAGACTGATGTGACATTTTCATTATCAGTGTTAGAATCTCAAGGGTGCATTCTCCATTGTTCTTTGAGGTTCTGCTTCCTAGAAAAAGAAAAGAAATAGCAATTTCTTTTTTTTGTGGGGGGAAAGAAAAACCCAAAATAACAAAACAGGCACATAAAACAATATCATCATTGCTGGCTGTGTCCAGGACAGGACACGGTAGGGCAGGACAGGGGAGGAAATACACCGATTTCCATGTAGAGTCTGCAGAAGGGGAAAAAACCCACAAATCTAACGGCACCTTTGTTTATTGGACAGTCATCAGATGACATCAGACAGAGGCTGTAAAAATTTCAGGTGAATGAAGCACGAGACTGGCTAAAGTCCTGAGAGAAATGGAAGAACAGTGTACAGGAATGGTGATGGACAAAAGGAAAAAGTGAACAGTAGGTCTGGAAGCAAGTGCAGGAAGAGGCTGAGGAACCAACCCCTCTAAGGGAGACACAGCGATGGGAGAATTCCATCACGAGTTCCACCCCGGAAGCGAGTTATGAGATGGGAGTTTGGGAGCCTGGCTCTCATGTGGAGCTGAGCTACCAGGAGATAGCCAGGGTGCCTTTTGGAAGGACACCGGAAACCAGACTGTCCCGAGCTGGATGGCTCAAGACGGGGCCCACAATTACTTACAGAGATTAGTGATGCCTGACTAGAATAAGAGGAATATCTCCAAGCAGAACCTCTGGTTACAACTAGGCTGGAATAAAGTAAAACTGAGTTCTCAGGTAGGAGATACCAGGGTAACATATTCAGTTTTAAACACCCTGGGAGGAGAGCCTAGCTCAGAAAATGTAACACGTGTTATCGGTGTGACAGGAATTCCAGAAAGCAGGCCTTTCCCTAAGCCTCTGGGAAAGCAGTGGGGCACTCCTCAATTTTTGTATTTCCAGGGAAATCCAAAAGAGCTGAGCCATTTGACCTAGAACCAGGATCATCACTGGTAAGAATTCAGCATCCTCCTCTCAACTTAGAAGCTAAAACTGGGTTGCTCTAATACTACCAAGTCTTCTCAAGTATAAGTTACTCCTAGAAGGCGAGTCCAAATACAACACTCCTACTTTGCCAGACAAAAAGGCTGATGGAAAAACTTACCATTTGGTCCAAGATATAAGAGCAATAAATCAGATCCCACAGGATCTTCATCCTGTAGTGGTGAATCCCTATACATTGTTAACTAACCTCCCTGAAGAATGGAGTTGGGTTACAGTATTAGACCTAAAAGATGCTTTTTTTTTTTGTTTTTCCTTTCTTTTTTCTTTTTTTTTTCTTTTTTTTCTTTTTTTTTCTTTTTTTTTTTTCTTTTTTTTTCTTTTTTTTTCTTTTTTTCTTTTTTTTTTCTTTTTTTTTCTTTTTTTTCTTTTTTTTTCTTTTTTTTCTTTTTTTTCTTTTTTTTTCTTTTTTTTTCTTTTTTCTTTTTTTTCTTTTTTTTTCTTTTTTTTCTTTTTTCTTTCTTTTTTTTTCTTTTTTTTTCTTTTTTTTCTTTTTTTTTCTTTTTTTCTTCTTCTTCTTTTTCTTTTTTTTTTCTTTTTTTTCTTTTTTCTTTTTTTTTCTTTTTTTTTCTTTTTTCTTCTTTTTTTTTTTCTTTTTTTTTTTTTTTTTTTTTTTCCTGTATGCCTCTTGATGTTAAAAGAACCATTTCCTTTTTAACTGGAAGCCCCAGAAACTTGGGAGGAAAATGCAATACACCTGGAGCGTCCTGCCTCAGGATTTTAAAAGCAGTCCAACCATTTTTGGAACCCAAGTAACAAAAGCATTAGAAATTTGGGGAAAAGAACCAAGGAAAATAGGTTACAGGATGTAACCACCTGTTGGCCACACACCCCCAAAAAGAAAGGTTAATAGCCAGGACTGTGGGTTCTTCCCTTCGTAAGGTATGGAGTGGAAGAATAAGACAGAATTCTGAAGTTCTTTTGTAACTGCTAAGCTATGCAAAGATGTGTACTGCAGGCAGATGAGGAGGAAGATCTGGGGCACGACAGCCTGGAGTAGGGCTGATAATGGAAGCTACACCAGAACAGGCTGGTTTGTGTGTGAGGATGGTAAGGACAAGACAGAGGATGGACACAGCATGTGTACAGCCCAAGATCAGCAAGTGGACAAGGTGATGGAGACTGCTGGAGACCACTAGAGGACCCCCAGAGAGGTCAAGCATGCCTGTGATAAGGACAGTGGCAAATGCCAGAGTTCCGGTCCATTAAATTAGCGTGTTAATCATCTCCTGAGAAACTAACGAAGATGCAGATCTAACCTGTACATAACCTCTGTGCTTGGACAGCTAGGTGTGCACCTTAGGTTAGAGACCTAACAGACAGTAAGACAAGACCACACAACAGGAGGAAAGGGTCCATCTGAAAGCAGAATTTGAAGAACTACAGTCCCAGAGGCAGAGGAGGCAGAAAGGGTCCCTTTACCTGGAGATGGCAATGGAGCAACTGATGAGTTCCAGGTGCAGAGAGAACAAAAGATGAAGGCAAAGGCACTCCAAGGCAAAGGAGGATGGGGCAGAAGCCTCTCCTCTTTGGCCCTCTCTCTTCTTCCATCTCGAGGGCTTTCTGTACAGTCCCTGGGGTCTGTCCTGGGTGAGAAGGGTGGGAGGCACTGCAGGGAAAAAGAAAGCAAAACTTGACTATGAGGTAATGCCAAAAGCAATGCTTTGCAGACACAGAAAGGACACTCAGATGAGGGCAGTCAACTCAATGTCCCTGTTTCCACAGCAGCCCTCAGTGGCTCATGAGGACAGCACTGGACATCAGGATGACCATAAGGACAATGCTGTTCATAGCGAAACTTCTCTTCAAGCTGCTGTTGGGACCTACAAGCTCACTGTCAGGACTGCTCAGTCAGGATACAAAGAACTTTACTTCAGGGCATCTGTAAGGGACCCCCGCTGAACCTGGCTGCTGGAAAAAGTACTGTACACCAGGTGCTGGAAAAACATGACCCCAACCCTCCAAAACCACGATCCCCTGGAAGGCAAGCTGCTAAGGAGAGTGGCAGCATTTGGAAGACAGATGCATGTTTAGACAGAGAAGATGCAAACACATCACTGATTTTTCTCCAACAGGTCAGGTAAGAGGTGCCTGAAGCCACGGCACAGGTTACATCCCACCTGCTCTCAGCCACTGACGCTGGGGGGACCCTGGGGGGCCGCCCCTTCTCCTCCCCACCCCTCACGCTGAACTCTTCCTCGGCAGCCTCCCTGCCCCACGGCCAACGCTGACCCTGCCACAGGAGCCAGGAAGCCCAACACAAGGTCACCCATTCTGCTTAAACAACCTTTGAACAACCAGAACACCTGAAAGGAAAAAGGAAAAGGGTGCTTGATTACCGAGATTATTTATTTCATCAAGGCAGCAATATTAACATTTAGGCTTGGTGCTTTGAAATAGCAAGCTCTGAAATGTCCCAGGGTCCCAAACTGTGCAAACAGGGCCTTCAAACACAAGCACGTTCCAAAAGCTGCAGAAGAAAGCTTTGGAAATAATTCTTCTGATACTCTGGGTAATATTAGAAACGCTAGAGAAGCAATCCATGGGAAAAACACCACCCCATTCTTTGACATTTAAGTGCATTTTAAAACATCTCCACAATTTCTTCACATCAACAGAAACTTACTGCCAAAAGCAGACAAATAAAATAACCAGCCAGGAAGGACAGAGCTACACAACATCGGTGGTGGCGTTGGGAGGAAGAAGAAAATGAACTCGTGTCTTAAGGAGCAACAGCGGCCCGAGAGACTTTTGCTTTTCATCCGCAAACCAGTCGGCAAAGCCCCCATTTCTGAGCTCGAAACGCAGCTGCTGAGCCTACTCTCGAGTCCCCAAAAAACACAGGACTGAACCTCTATTTCTGAGCCCAACGCCAGACAGCTTCCGCCTCCCTCAAACATCAACCCTTCAGCCACCAATTCCTGTCAGGAGAAGAAAACTCCGTCCCCGTTTCCGTCCGCCGAGCCAGCCGGACCCTGACCGCGTTTAGCTCCAGGGGCCGCACCACCCCTGCACAACATACGCGCCCTCCTCCCTCCCGCCGTAAGGGGAGCCGGGGACATTCGGGGACCCTGCACGGCTCCGGAACGGGTGCAGAAAGGGAAGAGGCGGATTCCTTTCGGGAGACAGGGAACCGCCCTGCGCCATGACCGCGGAACCGCCGCGAACCCCCCCCTAGCCGGAAGTTACTAATCCCGGCCTTGTAAAACGCTCTGCGCATGCGGGGCTCCCGGGGCCGCAGTTCCCCGGATGTCCCGGTTCGGCGGGCAGCTGCTGCGCCTGCGCAGAACCCGAGCGGCAGGGCTGGTGCCCCGGCTGTGCAGGGGGCGGAACGGGAGGTGCCCGTTACAGCCCCATCGGGATGGAAATTCAACTTATCTGCATTTACAGCAACTCACTTAGCGTGAGGACAGGAGAAGAATCACTACATTTTAGGGAAAAAAGGCCTAACTTAAGATTTTATGATAAAACCCTGTAGCAATGAAGACATCTGGAACAAACAACACAAGATGGCCGATATACTGAAAAATGACGTTACACGTTTATTATCATATTTACATTCCACTAAGAACAAAAACGAGAGTAAAAAGCAGACCTAGCAAGATACCATGAAGGCCCCAGACTGTTCAAACAGGGCATGATCCCCTCATGTAACAGCCAAACAAGCCCAAACCCAACACTCCCTGCTGCTCTTTAACTCCAGCAGACTTAATTTGACCACAGGTATTTCTAGCATACAGACATCACTGAGCTTACTGAAAACAGTGAAACTAGAAAGCTAAATATTTGTGCTCGGTTTAAGCCATTCTGCATAGGGATAACTACTACACTTAATTTCCTTCTATGTCCTGAATCTTCACCAGCATGAATAATGCCTTTCTTTCTAGCATCTGTTTTTGTCTCAATCCTGCAAGGTAGCAGAACCTTTCTGAAATGCCATTGTTCACTCCTACTTCCAGCCTCCACTCAACCAAATCACACTTGTGTAGGACCTAAAGGTCTCATACAGACTCGCACCTCTCTTAATCATCTAAGTTTGTCTCCTCTCCTACGGGCGGCAAAAGAAGGAAAATCAGCTGCTAGAATGATGGCAACTTTTTTGATATGTTCTTCGAAACACATTACTTATTCAAAAGAAGTTTCACTTCCAGGTTTTAGCACAAAACCAGAAGACCTGCGATAAGTACCATTTTCCCAGTGACTGCAAGCTAGGCACATATATAGAAAATGTGCATAGCCATCCAGGAGTATAAATGCATGACAGTCTCAGCAATGCTGCACCACTGCATCAACCAACTGGATGAACACAGACACAATCATTTACAGATTCTTCCATTTTCTTCTTGCCTTGTGCAAAGTATCTGGTGATACAATGTCCTGCAGAAACAAACAACTCTCTCAACATATGCATGGTATTGCTTGAACTGAGCTAGTTTGTATTGTTGTACTATAGAATATGGAAGCATATAAAAACAAACATGCATTTAATTAATGTGCTTTTAGATTTTAACTGAAACCCAATCCGCCAAGGGAATTCTGATTTAGTAGATTTTCTGCTTCTGCTGGTGATACACAGAATGATCCAATGGCTGGAGCCACCTAATGAAATACCTTGTAAAAAAAAAAAAAAATTATCTCTGTAACTTACATGTATCCCTAGAATAAACACACATAAAATGGACATAATTTTGACTTACTACACTCTTCTCACACATAACTATAATTTTTTGTTAACTCATTCCTGTTGTTTCCCAAGAAGTTACAACTATACAGAAGGCACCCATCCTAGTTCACTGGAGAGCAAAATTAACTTCCCTCACTCCATTCCCTCTTACCTTATATAGTTAGGCAAGACCCCATGCACAGCTAACTATGTACAACCATAGACTTAAGGAAGAAATTAAATATTTTTCATTAAAAAATTAACCCGTATATAGTATTTTAAATAAAATTCACCTTTTATAAGTGTAGGATTTTGCTTAGAGAGTAAAAGGCCACTCCAGAAGTTCCTGAATATTTCTGTCCGCTGCTGACAGACAAGTCCCTGTGCAAGTCTGAAGTGGTTACTCCTTTTCCTTTTACAAAAAAACAACCAAACAGAAAAACAAAACAAAAAAACCAACCACACAAACACACACACACCCCTCCAAAAAACTCAACCCCAAACACCTTATAACAAAGAGATCTATAGACATGTAAGAACACAAAGGCCACATTACAAGTTTCCCACAAACCAGGCTAAGCTGCTTTCTTCTGCTGTCCCCTTCCACTCAGCCGTGCAGCAATGAGGATGCTGATTAAGGTAGATGTGCCTTAAGACAGACACCAGCTATGTCCCACGTACTCTGCACCAAGCAAGGTAAACTGACAGTTTTATCTAATTGCATGGAAAATAAACCTGAAAATGTTTTAAAATGTTGATAGGTACAGTGAAAAATTAAAGATTAAGAACCTGTTTCCATTCAGGTCACTAGCGAAGACCCATTCCTCTGAGGAATTTTTGGCAAACATTTTTTCTTAAATTACAGTATAAATCTATTGTAGATTATTCAGTTATGGCCAAAAACCTTGGACAGGAAGGAATCCAAAAAGCTGCATGGGCAGTAATCTTTTTCTGACTTCCACTCAGAAATCAGATTTCTAAAACAGACTTCTCTTTCGATTCAGGAAGACTACCCCAGCTTTGTTCAGAATCAGGTTCAGTACCACTCTCCACAAAATGATTTCTTCTCATTAGAATACTACAAAGAACACTGCCTTTCTGAATATAGACTGGTAAATTTTGCTCTTAATGAAATGTTTTAAAAAAAGTTCTGCCTAAAAGCAGAAATAAGTGAATGAAAGGCACGAGATTCTCAGATATACAGAAAGTCACCTGTAAAGAGAAGAATCAGCTTACTGAATTTCCAACACTTGTCTTGAAGCAAATGCTCTCCACCTATGTCAAATAAAAAGAAACCTTTCCTCAAACACCTTCATTTTGACTCCTTTTGCAACAATGAAATGTGCCCGAGATATTTTTTTTAATGTGCAAAAATACCTATTTCTTAGCTTGCAGCTTTCACCCTAATACATACTTTCCTGATTCTTAATTCCTACTAATTGCACCTTCCTCTTTGTACTGCAGAAGCTCCAGAAAAAAAATCTAACCTCTGTTAATACCTCACTTGCACAATTGCCCTCTTTCAAAATACAAATTCTGATTAGTACTTTCTGTGTTTGCAAACAGAAGTATTGTTTTGTTATGTACAATTAAACGTTATCTCTAGAGCTTCTCAGTGTGGGCATTTGAGTTTGAAAGAGGACAGTTTCTGCAACAGAAATTACAAGACAAAAATCGAAGTTTTCATATTTGCTACCGGGAGGAACTTGGGACTAATCATGCTGGTCTTTTGACTGTTATTTTGGCATTGCATTCAAATGATACAGTGTAACTGCTAACAACTAGTAAAACAATCTGGTGGTATGGTGAAAAAAATAGAACAGCACCTGCAAGGCAGTTCTACATGCAGATTTTTAAAGGTTGAAATACTGAGACTGTGTAGCGTGATATTTTATTTTTGTTTAAGTTAAGACAAATTATTAAGGGGGTCTCAAAACTAAACTTTGGTTTCTTCTTTCTCATCTTCCACAAAAGCCTCCTTCCTCAAACCCAGACAATGTTCTTTTTGTCCAAGCTCCCAGCGCTTCTCTCTCCCACACCATTAACATGCACGTGCCTTCTCCCACTCTTCTGTAACACATCTAACAATGCCTGTATTGGACATTTATGCCTCAAGTATTGTTTACTCTGCTTGAAGTCTGCAATTGTTCAGACCAGCCAGTCCTCCTTTACAACAGTAACTTTTTATGACTGTGTGCAAACTGGAGCTCCCAATGCTCCAGTCAAGGCTGGAAGACTCTGATTTCTTCTCAGTCCTGCCATTAAATTGCTACCTGCATGAAAAAACACAGCAGTCTCCTGCTTTGGCAGGCAAACCTCTGGCCCCTGATGTTTCCCATGGTCCTGTGTCTTGGGGACCTTCATCACCCTAGCAATACCCAGCCTCTTCAGCCTGTCCACGAGGTTCACCTTCAGCTGGCCTGTGTCTGCAGAGCTACGAGAAGACTTCAGGCCATACATTTCTTGCAAGAATGTTTCTGCTGGTCGAGAAGCCAGGAAATTTTCTGAGTGATGTATTCGAGGCTCAAAAGGTGGAGGGGAAGGACAAGGTGAGTGTGAAGGAGAATTAGGTGGAGTAGAAGGAATGGGGAGAGTTCGAGGGGGCTGTAGCAAAGGCAGTTTTTCTAATATGGGGCTATCATAAACCTTGGCAGAGATGCCTCGTTCTTGTAGAAGTTTAGCCAGACTGCTTGTGCTGCTGAAGGTTGTCATTGAATCTCTTCTGTTAGTGAGAAATTCTCCAATACTAGGCCTGCAAGACACAGCTGGAGTGCTCACTACTGGGTTTCCAATACTGCTGACGGTACTTCCAAGTGAAAATGGGGCACCCGCAGAGCTGAAATCAAATAGAAATTAAAGAGAAAATGCACACATTAGACATTTTTATACCTGCTCTGCACTGTATTTGCCTTATAGTAAGTATACAGAAGGCTTGAAAAAAAGTAAGCTACTGCTACTAGCTGTGACAGTTCCAGCTTTAGTATACCCAGAATTATTGTTCTGCAAAATATTTAGAAGATACTAGGGTGACAGAGATGTTTTGGTCTAAGTACCAATCAATTTACCTCCTGTGGTCATGTATATTGCATGAGATAAAATACCAACATAAATGTCCAGTAATAACTTTGTTTCTAAAAAATTATTAGAGAATGGGTGGGGAAAAAGTATTATCAATTACTATTTCTTTACAACAGCTATCTGATACAAGGCATTTGCTATTTAAGAGTACACATTTACTTCTTTCAAGTTACCCTAGCCTGTTATAACTTTTTAGAGAATTTCAAGTTCCCCCTTTGTAATTACAATTACTTGTATGAGTAACATCCTGTGTATTGACCTAGCTGCCTTGCTATTTTTTAAAACTGGTCCCTTCATTAGAAATCAGAGAGCAGCTGTTTAATCCTATGCAGCAACATTTAGGATGTTAGCAGT
Source organism: Heliangelus exortis (assembly GCF_036169615.1). NCBI lineage: Eukaryota > Metazoa > Chordata > Aves > Apodiformes > Trochilidae > Heliangelus > Heliangelus exortis. The sequence continues at coordinate 38,913,176 of NC_092427.1, read as the reverse complement.
CATCATACCTGAGAGTAATGTGGGTGACATCAGATGGGTGAAGGATCCTACAGGTTGTAAAGGTGAACGTGGAATTTGTGGAAGACAGACACTTTCCTGGATTTGAAGCTGCAACATGGAGAATTTACATCCATCAAAGGTAAAAATAAAGACAGCTAAGGACTAGTAAAGCAAAACCGAAGGTATAATTCTCAACACTGCTAATTGTTTTCTTTCTAAGTGAAGAATTGTCACAAGGTCAAATACTTTCCACTCAGAAAAAGACACTGGGAAAACAAACAAACAAACAAACAAACAAACAAACAAAAAACCACTAACCATAACACTCCTTACCAGCCAGTGATACTGCTGCTGACGTAATAGGTGGCAGGAAAATTCCTGCCACTGGCTTTGCCACTGTACTTTTCTTTTCCTCTGGGAAAGACTGTTGCACTTGAACTGTTATACCTCCTTCACCTCCTTCCTCATCATCCTCCTCCAAGTCAGAGATGTGGTGCACAGCATCATCAGACAGAGGGGTAAAACCTTTTGTAACAACACCTGGTCTTGGGTCAAGAATGGTGCCTAGGTTGGGTCGAGCAAGCTGCTGCCAGTGGAAAAGGGTCTGAGATCCTGGTGTGACAAAAGAGAATAGTCTCACAGAGCCATTACCTGCCACTGTATTGAGTTACAAGAATTCATGATCAAGACAGCTCCACCCAACCAGTGCAAACGCTGTGATACACGTGGTTCACATGGATGGCCATGCCAGGAAAAAAACCAACACTCACCACCGTATCAGCAAGACAAGTGGGAAGTGATACAGCTGGCACGCAGCCTACCAAATGCTACTACCTCTTAGTGCACATCAACTCATCTATCCACACACCAACATTTACTTGGCAAATTAAGGTAAAATCCTTTTCCGCTAATGAAAGAAGGATGATCATCCTCTTACCTTCAATGGGTTTGACAATTTGCAATTTTTCTGGCAGAAGGACACGGAGATTACTAGAGCTGGTAGTCAGATCAGTGAATTCTGAGTTTGTACTCGGGGAAAAACAGCTTTCTGTTGGTGTGCTGCAGCCACTAGCCCCTTCTTTGTGCTCAGCCAGCAGATGCATTTTTCGCTCCCATTCCTCCTCAAAGAACTGCTTCTCACTCAGGTAGTTCTGACGACGGAGGGAGAGCCTGTGCAGAGCTGTGACCAAGTCATTGTCTCCAGGGGTTCCTGGCTGGCCAGGAATACGAGAGCCTCTGTCAGAAAGATCACATAACAATAGATATTAGGACCATTAAATTAACTATTTCTGTCTTCTATGGCCGAGGTCCAGCCTGGGTTTAGTTTGAATCAGTCAGTTTAGAAAGAAGATTAAGAGGCTGTGTTTCCTACTTAAAACTCTCAGAGATGCTCCTCTGGGTCATCTGTGTGTGGTTCCCCAAGCGGTGCACGCCAGACGGGAAAGGCTTTGCTGTCATGACAACACTTGACCGATTAGATCCAGGGATTGGCAGTGGGGCAGGAAAGGAAGAGGAGCGGCCTTGAGTGACATTAGCAACCTTGACAGTGTCAAACACTCGTTTCTGTTGATCCCTGCAGAAAAGGCAAGCAAACGAATGTAGTTTCCAGAAGCGTTTTGGAAAAGGTGTAGCAAAGAAAAAGCTGGGAACAATACAGGCTTTCAAAAGTCTGCAGAGACACAATTAAAAAGATTTAAGCCCAGAATACATTATTACCTAAGACAGTCGGGTTTTAAGGAGAACTACTTCATTATCATAATTACCACTAGTTTTGACATAAAAGACTTGAAGCTCTATTGATAACCACTTGAGAAGATTCAGGAGCATATATTTTACTTATTGAATTTATATATGCTTCTGGAAGCGGATATTTAACTTATTACTTCTTCCTCAGAAGAGATCCAGGAGCAGGTCTTCAGGGTTTTGGGAACTGTCAACAGTCTTTGAGCTATAATTTCATTTACCTGACTATTTTTCTATAAACTTTTAAAAGGATAAAGCCATGCTGTGCATCAGAAAATTCACATCAAGAAATCTCACAAATTAAAGAATGAAATAGCACCCTTTTAGCTAATCCCCATTTTTCCTATAGAATCAAATAAGAGCCACAGGTTTCAGAGTTGACAAGATCATCAAATACTACAGAGCGCTTTTTTTTAAGTTACATTGAAAAGTTACCATAGATGCAACTTGACAATATGGATTTCCAGAAATCAGTTACATCTTAGTCACTACAAGCACATGTAAATGTATCAGAATACCAAATAGAGATCTGAAAACATACTTTTGCTTGGAGAGAATAGATTCATCACCCAGGCTTAATTCCTTCCGCATTGTCCCTTCAATTTCTGCTGCAAGGGAATCCTAGAGAAAAATGGAATCAGGAATAGTTGACAAATTAGATTCAAGTCTTCCTCCTAATAATTTTAGCAGAAAAAATCTCTTAAAAAATGCTCAAAAAACCCTCTCCTTTTTTTTCCCTGGTATCAGAACATTTTGGAATAACCTTCAGTCTCTGAAGGAGTGTGTGGTGTTTCCACCATAACTACACCTAAATTTAACCAGTACCAGTTCAGTTTTCCTTAGCAACATCTGATTTTTCTTGGTACTCTTTATGTTGGTTTCATAACCTCAGCTACAATTTTAAGACCACTTCTTACAAGGCGAAACATTTACAGGAGGGATTCTGTATATACAGAACAATCAACCAAAAGCTGATTCACAACACACCTCAGAATTTCTGGCAGCACCATAATCAGAACATACCTGACATTATTAAGAAGATGAAAATAAATGCCTTTTTAACTCTTTTCCATTGGTTTAGTCATCTCTAGCAGTTAGTCTAAGGGCATGCATTTCTGACAATGCCTAAAACTTATTGGCACCAGATAAGGACATAAGATTGCATCATGAACAACATAAAGGAAGAAAACTACTCACTGTAGTAACTTTTTTTTTTTTTTTTTTAAGAAAAACTGACAAATTATAAAATTCACATAAACATCAAACAAAATATGCAACTGCACGCTAGCTGTAGAATTCCAAGTGTGGCTAATTCACATATTTAAGATAAAAGGCATAAGAAGAAAAAAAATCAGTATCACAATATGGCAAATTAATATTTTCCTAATGCATAAGATTTTTAAAAGGGTGTATGATAAGGAATTGCAAAACCATTAGATCAGCTCCTTTGCCTACGACAAAACAGTTCCTGCTGCAGCTGCTGTACTCGTACAGCTACAAGCTCCCACAGGCTGTACGTTCTGCTGGTGTGTGCCCTGCCAGCAGTGTTTATTACCATGGGAAATGCTCCACATGGCTGGGGGTGGCAGAGACAGGCAACAGATCTGGCTCTGCTGCGCAGCAGCTTCACTTCTTCTTGTGATTCATGCAACATCCCCAGACACTCCACATTCCGATCCTGCAACTCATGGAGCTGAAAAAGGAAAGAAGGCATGACAAGATACTGGTAATTATCAAAGACAAGGCAGAATAAAACTGAATTAACTCCTAAAGAAACCTCTACTGACTGATTCAGCACTGCAATCTTTTCCCAGCTGCATGGCACATGCTGACATCTGGAATGAACATCTGCACTCATCTAGTAAAAATCTGCACAAAATCTAAATAAAGACTCAAAAGAGGAAGCAGTATAATAAAATTCAATGGAAAACTGCAAATACAGTAACTGCTAATGCAAAAGAAACAGAACAAAATTTCCTTAAAATCTAATGAACTACAACATTGTTCATATGATCTGTAATATTCACACTAAAAATAATTTTTCTCATAACTGCTAATAGTAAGACCTCACTATCTGGAACACCTTCCTCGCCTTTCATGTTCCTATGAATACAAAATATTTGTGTAAACAAATGAAAATCATTATCTTTTCTTCCAATCATATGACTCTAATCACAATGAAAAATAAAAACCCCAACATAATTAAAAAGCAATATTTCCCATTCTCTTTGAGTTTTCTTTCTCTTGTGTTCTATAGAATTCTAAACACTTATCTGAATGTATGTATATAGAAAGCTTAGGTACCTCTGCTGTCAGTTGTCTCTGAGCATCTTTGGAAGCTTGTAAGTGAAGTTTCAGCTCCTCCTTTTCAATCACATGCTGCAAGCACAAAAAGATGCTCATCATTTTCTCAGCCAGTTTCCGTGAGAGAGCTGATCCTCTGACATGCTTTCCTGAAACAGACAGAAACAGACCAAGAGACAGACAGACAGACAGAGACAGAGAGAAAGACAGACAGAGAGAGACAGAGAGAAAGACAGACAGACAGAGACAGAGAGACAGACAGAGACAAAGACAGACAGAGACAGAGACAGACAGACAGACAGAGACAAAGACAGACAGACAGAGACAAAGACAGACAGACAGACAAAGACAGACAGACAGAGACAAAGACAGACAGACAGAGACAAAGACAGACAGACAGAGACAAAGACAGACAGACAGAGACGGACAGACAGAGACGGACAGACAGAGACGGACAGACAGAGACGGACAGACTTCATCAGCATCCCCTTACTTCTCTGAGTTTATGCTGAAGATCAACAATCTGAGATAAGAGGGTTGAGATCTCTTCCTGGTATCGAACCAGCTCCTCACTCTTCTCCGACAGCTCTTCTGTTATTCTGGAAATCTGAGCATTTGTTTGCCCTACAAGACATAAAAGGAACTTAGTAGAGAGCTTTTCCCAACACATGACAAAAAACCCAAATCAAATGAAAACAAAGCCAAAACCCAGAAAAGATCAGTGAAAGACAACACCACTCTGCAAAATGATCAGTACTCCAAGGAAATTAATTCATAGTATGCAAGAGTAGGTGTCTTAAAACATCCATCAGGGAAAGATAACTAGAAGTAGTAGGGAGGGGGATAATTAACCTCAAATGCAGGCACAACATATTAAGAGCTAAACAGGCAGAAGTAGATATCAAAGGTATTTTAAATGACCATAACAAAATGCGAGGTAAGCTGCCTTTCAAATGATGCAATGGCTCCTGAATACTTCCACACATTTGTGTAAGAGTAGATGCAACTCTTTGTAAGTAAGTAGTTCCCAAAGGAAATATGGACAACTGGTCAGGCAAACTGAAACACTTGCCATTTTAAATGCTTTGCTTATAATATATATGTTTTTTAAGTCCCTCATGTGTTCATAAATATATGGCAATTGAGAATAGCATTTAAAAGTCTATGCACTAATATACATCAAAGTCATGTGTGCTGAATACTCTATACAAGAAGTATATTGTTTTGATTCTTGCAGTGCCTGTAGGCTTCAGTTCAGAAAGTTTATGAACATTAGCATTCATTTTTTCTAGACACAGTACACATAACTGAAGCTGAATGCCAGAGTGAAATGATGAAATACAGAAACAACCTTGCACTTGGGTAAAGAGGAAGTCTTGAATAATTGCCATAAGTTACTGAAGCTTACTTTTGAATTTAGAGATGATGAAGGAGGTGTAGGCAACAGGTATTTCACATACCATTTTGCCACTGCAAGATACAGCCTGGATACTCACGGAGCTCTTTGACACAGTCATTGACCAGTTGCTGTTCCTTCTCTTCATATGTAATGGTTTCTGTCTTCAGATGGCAAGCCTTCAAGAAAATTATTGGTATTCCAGTTTCATTTTATCTATACATACATTAATGTTATACATTTTTACATATGAAATTCTGAGACTCTGAGGAGTCTCCTCTCTGTAATTTCTGTGTATCTGGCTGTACTTCCTAACTATTTTTCTACCATAACCTGTTTCACTTAATTGTACAGGACTTCTGAGCAAAGGACACACAATAAAATATTGTTGCAAAAACATATGATTTGGTAGGGAAAGTAAACAAACACAGTCATCAGAAACAAGCAATTGAATTTGCTTCAAGACTTCTTAAGACAAAGAAATGTTGAAAATGCCATGATTTTAGTCAGTAGTCAGTTCTTTGATGTCTCTCAGTAGAACAGCTTTTCTTCATACTCCTGAAATAGTCTATTTAGACTAAATTTTCTGGGCCAGAGACCAAACATTACTACAGGTCTGTGAGATTCCAGTCAGAAGAAATGTCTTTGCCTCAAAAGAAAATTTTAAACTGAATAAATAAGTAAAGTGTCCCCATGTCCTTGGGGAACAAAGAAGCAGTGCTGGAATGGTGGGAATTTGGAGCCATATAATCAGGGCTGAGGCCCCCATTTTGTTGTCATCATCCTGCACTCACGCACCACCATCTTGATCAGGCCCCATTCAGGATCAGAACCTCATCTTGAACAAGAAACTTGCCAGGCAGCTGGACCCTGGAGGTGACTTTCTCTAACTCACTCTCTCTCATTTTTCCCCTTTTTTTTTTTCACTTTCTTACTCTTTTCTTTCCCATCTCTTTGTTTCTTTCCTTCTCTTTCTCTTGTTTCTTTGTATCTTCTCCTTTTCCTCTCTCTCTGGTAACATATTTACCATACCATCATGGGGTTCTATCATTTTCCTTGTGACAATTGTCAAATAAAAGCTTATGCTTGCACCTAACCCCCTTGATGGTTGGACTTTTTTCTAATGGATCAAAGCAAAAAAAATATTTAATGTTACTTTGAACTGTAACAAGGTCTAAACAGTACCAAACATACTAGATTTCTGCTTACATTTTGATGGTGAAATGATAGTATTAAACTCTGCACACACAAGTCTTTTATATTCAAACTGTTTGCCAGTATGTGGCATAAAACTTAAAAATGAGCTTGAAGATTTTCCGTAAGGCAGAAGTACAGCTACACAAATGCAGGCAAACATGATTCTTAACATAATGCTGTCAAACAAAAATTGGGGGAGGAGGGAAGCAAACACAGGGTCAACACTATGGAAGCTATTTCAAGTCACTGAAGGTTATTGTATACCACAAAATGGAAGTAGTCTCTTTTCAACTCTACCTTTTAGCATTCAAGTAGATTGAACTAATCCCTGTGATCATATACAGGACTAGGAGCATAATAAAAGCAGTCTGCTCTTCTCCAGCACTACTAACCTATCCATTTGGTCCTAGGAAGTTTTAGGAAGGATGTGCATCTCTTTGGAGATGCAATACTTTGGAGACACAAGGGGAAAAGTGTATTTTACTCATGTTACAGGAATCTAGTCTCTGTTGTACTATTGTAACAGGCTTATATTGAGAAAGGCTCACAAAGGAAAAACCAAAACATTAAAACCACACACAGTAAGCAAAAACCAAACATCTTTCTTACAAACAACATCCTCCTTCTCTTAAAAACAACCCCATATATACACTTGTAAATTATGAAATTGATTAGAAGTTCTATTCTTCACCTCTGAAGAAGAGACACTGCATCTCTAGATTTTGATTCCTGTAGCCTTCGCTATTAGTTTCATGACTTTTATAGCTATTTTGTCTGGCCATTTAAGTCTAGTTCATGTTTTCTATTTAAGATAGACCAACTAAAATACAGTATCTAATCACACAGTCAAAACTCTGTCTAGAAATTAATTAGAGTAGAAGCTTATTACCCCATAAGATTGAACATAGGCTGGCAAAAACATAACATCGACAAAACTGAATTCCTAAAATACTACTAATAATCAGGGTCAGATTTACATCAAAACAGGCTGCACAAACTGGAGGGCCTGATGCGTCAGAGTACTTTTGCTGCATGCTTACATATGTTCCCACAGGATTTGACATACCATAAAATCTTGAGGACTCTGCAGATAATGAGAAGTGTAGGCAACATAAGGAGATGGAGGGAAAGTGTTGGGGTGTGATTTGAATACATGGATGAAAAACAGTCACATACCTAAGAGAAACCCAAATGCTGAAATTTCTACCATGCTGATTTATTTCATATCCACTATAGATGGATATGAAATAGATGACTGTAAGCCAGATATACCTTCGATCGGAGAGCAAGGTTCTCCTCTTCCAGCTCCCTGAGTTTATCTTGCAAGATGTCCAGGTGCAACAGATCGTGTGATACATTGAAAGACTCATTGAAACGAAGTGGTGTGGAACAGCTGGAATCCGTTTCACTCTCCTCAGAAGCAATCGAAACTATACGAAGCAGGTCATCTTTCTTTGACAGTTCATGCTGTAGCTGGTTAACCTATGACAAAAGCAGGTCACCAGCTTGTGAATTGTTCTTTAGCTATACTATATTACAGGGTATTACTTATGCTGCCTCATGGAACATCCCTGCTCCGGTTTAAAATGACATGAAAAAATAGCTCACAGCTCATGATCAATTTATATTTGCACCCAAGACTGAGGTTCTGTTTATAATGTAGAAAGTTCTCAAAACCATAATTTAAACACTGCAAGACAGACTGAAAGTGCAAGATAACATATAACTATAGAATGGTTTGGGTTGGAAGGGACCTTACATATCAAATAGCTCCAGCCCCCCTGCATGGGCATGGACACCTCCCATAGTAATTTCCTGGAGAAAGGACTGATAGACACATAGTAACTTGTGCAGACTGGTCCTTCCTGGTATATATATTAAATGAACTGCAGGACTAATAAAAATGAGAGGTAAATTCTCATTCAGGTAAATTCTATTTTGCATATCTACATTTTCACATGAATATGCAAGTTTACGCTGTCCTACAGTTAATTATGAGTATGTATTTTTCATCAGCATACTGTTTAGTACAAGCAGATGAATACATTTCACTGTAACTTAGACTACAATGGTTGACCTTAGGACTACAGAACAAATGGTAGTTTATAGGTTGTCCACCATTTAATTCTGTTTTTAAAAAGAAACAGAAATAGAAGATTGGACCAAGAATCTGTGCTTAAAGGCACAGATGGAGTACAAATTTTGAGCAGAATTCAGTTTCCATTACACTTAATTTACTTTTTTAGTGTAAGCATCCTATGAAGCTGTATCATTTGCTGGCTGTTTCCTCCCCTGTGAAGTTGTAGGACCTTATATAACAGGTGATATTAGATACAGCAACTTACTTGGACTTGGATTATTAGATTCTCAGTTTAATGGCAGGATATCAGAATGGTAGTCAAATCAAACCTTTCTAAAACGCAATCCTGCTGTAGATGTATCATAATAATACATAATGTTCTCATAATTTCTCAGCAATATGCACTCTTCAGTTCTTGTACTGACATAACTGATTTAACTATGACGATTAAGAGAATGACTTGAAAGTACACTTCCAGAGGTTGAGAGCAGCAGTCACCTGCTTTCGCAATGAAAGAATAGGCATGATGATTCTACTAATCATGGTAGCACGATGATTCTACTAATCATCTTCCTGTAATCATAAAGGCAGACACACAAAAGAAGGAAAAAAGAAAAAAAAGAAAAAAAGAAGAAAAAAAAAAAGATAAGAAAGAAAAAAAAAAGAAAAAAGAAAAAAAAAAAAAAAGAAAAAAAAGGAAAAAAGAAAAAAAAAGGTCACTCACTCGATCTAGAGTCTGTCCTAGCTGTTCTTCCAGTGCTTCATTCTGTTCTGTCAACAGATGGTTTCGCTTCAGGAGGGCTTGCCCAATTCGAGCTGCCAGTTCCAGGTCCCGATCTTTCTGCTCACAAAATGAGAACAAATACCTATGATTGATCAGGTAAGTTTTAAATTCAGAGTAGTTTTTGTTTAGTAGCTATTGTTTAATGCAATACTCTGAGATTCCACTCCAATCTCAAATGGATGCAACCTTGTCAGGACAATGACTAATGCTTCGTCATTGGATCCAGAACACCTCCAACAACTGTGGTGGATGTAGCACATTCTCTTCCACAGTCATTTGCCACAATGTTTGGGCAAAGCGCCAAACCCATTTTTTTGTTTTTTGTTTTGTGCTGAGCCCTGGAAAGGTTAAATGAGCTCTGTTGAATCATACAAAGCAGCCACATATACTTAGGTCTGTGGTCTTTCAAGTGACACTTTGTCCAGAACTGACCACTTAACTGGAACAATGATGAAGAAAGTAGAAGCAAAGGAGTAAAAGGAAAGCAAAAGAAAGCGGATTCTTACAAGTCACTGGCTCCATGGGTGCCCACACTTTTGCTACATTTTGTTTCTGAGACAAGCCAGGGGACAGCTTCTCTTTACCCATGTGTTTGACAAGCAGTCTTGAAGATAACCAAACCAAAATTTCCAGCAGCTGAATAAAACCCTTCCTCAAATGTACTACCGTAGCATTACAGAAACAAGCATACCTCAGCTAATAGATGTTTGACCATATCAGCATCACTGTAGGTTTTCTGCTCCACGTTATCTGTGCCAAGAACTGAGAAGAGAAAAACATATTTACTGAAATAGCTTAGGTACAAGACAACTGCTGGGAAGGGAGAGACCTATGACTCAGAGGATGCTGTTTATATACAAACACAGTCCTTAGCTGATGAAAGAGGCTACAAATAACGCATTTTACCTTCTGAACTGCAAAACAATACACATTTGGGAGGTTGCTAAAACGAGGCACTGAACATTTACAGCTTTCAGCAATGTTAGCTAAAATCTGAGGGTGCTTACACATCCTGCAAACTTAGAAAAAGGAGGAAAATCTCTTCAGATTTGCTTTTTGAACACAGTTAAGCTATTAAAACAATCCAGCTTGCTGGGAAAAGAGGGAAGTTTGTTGGAACATATCCAAATAAAGCTGGACACACCTGCAGCTTCACCCTTGGAAAAATTCTCATTTGTGTGTTTAACAGCTACACAGAGGAATTATAGAGATCCCAGAGAGCAGTCATGAAAATGTATTTATTAAGTGCTTGATCACCTTAGAAACAGTTAAAAAGAAACGGCATAATGTTCATCTGCAATTTAGATATATTTTACTAATGAAGTGACTTTGAAGAGTTTGTGAAACTACGGAAAGTCACAGAACAAGTAGGATTTAAAAAGCAGGACTAAATAAAAAGTAAATAAAGTAGAAAGAATTTGTAACAACTCTGAACAAAACACAGTGCTAAAACACAAAGCACTGGTCTACTCTATTTTTTTTTCCCCTGAGAAATAGAAGATGCTCGTAAAGAAAAAATCTTTATTACCTTGAGCAAGTTTGTGAGGTCCAGCCAAGGAGGAGGAGGAAGGAAGTTCAATAAGAGCTGGAGTAACAGAAAATGAAAGATGAAGGTGGAAAAAAAAGAACAAAGATGAGAAAGAAATAAAATGTAAGGAAATAGGCATGCATCCACAACAAAAAATTAAATGCAGGTGTAAAGATACTTTTTATACTATTAAAAATTCCCTAGACCTTTTAAAGAAACATTTAAATATTATTCCTTCAGAAGCAGAACTATGCATTTCATTTGCAGGTGGTGGATGGTTGTGATTATCCAAGTTCTGCTATTTTTGCTGTACAGAATCACAACCATAAAAGTAAAGAAGGCAGCAATATAAATTTAATATAAAAGTGCCTGGTTCAACTAAAAGTCTAAGTTAACCTATTTTGAAACTCAATCCGTCATCACTGCACTGCAAAATAAGGTTACTACAGATTTGGTCCAAATGTATTTCCAAAGACTTCCTTGACTCTTCTATCTTGTTTAAATCTGATTCATCCTCTGTATAAACAGTATACAGTGTATACTGTATTGTTTCTCAGTTTTTTTCTTTGTTCTTGTTGAGGACTGCACACTTGAGAGAGAGAAGTGCCAAGATGAAGTGCACACTAAGTTTGCATTTATGTTCCTTACATATATAACATCCATAACTAACCTTTTAAAATATTAAAGCTATGCTAGGAAAACAATAGTTTAATTTTATGTAGAAAGAAACATCCTTGCAGTCTCAAAAGACAGGAGAACAGAAATAACAGTTTTAGAAGAAAATGGTTTACTAAAATGTTTCTCTTGGAGCTTAACAGAAAAGCAAATAGCAGTAAAAAATAAAATGATTTTAATGGAGTAGATCAGTAGGCATAAAAACCCAACACATGGTATTGAAGTAACTGGGAGCTTTGAACTTAGAGCAATGCTATGTACTAGCTGTATTTCTAAGTAGGGCAAAAATAGAAAATACACAGAATTTCAAGTACCTGTCTTTTGGTAGCATAATACGCATTTGGAAGGTGAATTTTACTGTACTGCTTGGTTGCTTATAGTGGTTGCCAAGAGGGAATTCCAAACTCATCTGGTTTACCAGTATTTGGAAAACTCACTGCACATACACAAGGAAATTTCAGCTATCTACAGGCAGAATATTACAGTCAGCTCCCCTGCAGTTATTGTTCCTATCCAGTTCTAAGTCACCTTAATAAAGATTTATACTAACTACATACAAGGTTACTCAGGGAGCTTCCTAAAATCAAAAGCAAATACATTTCCTCTGATAAATGAAATAACAGAACTAGCAGCTCTGAAACTTAGCTCTATATTTAACTTAGCTGGTATATTTTCACAGTACACATCAAAATTACACACAGTTTTTTATAATACTCTCTTGTGAACACACACACACAGGTACTCTCTCTCCTCGCTCGCCTTGCCAAGTGAAAGCTGCAGGCACCTCTCCCTTCTGGTTAGTACTCCTGGTGCACTGTGCCACCTCCCTTTATTCACACATACAATGAAGCTATAAAGATAGGCTTCTATAATGCAGGGCTTCTTATACCACCACAGTTGAAGCAGAAAATGGTTTTCTGCCTCACTGAAAACACTTCCCACGGGTACTCAGTTGGTCACTGGATAAAACTTTTAATAGTCAGCAGCAGCTATAAAAAGGGGAGGAGCTCTAGCTCTAGTGCAATAACTATTGTGCTGCTCTTTTTAACCTTGGATGTTAATTACAAAGTCACTGAGTTTAACCATGAGTTTAGCATTCTATTCAGGAACAAGTTAAAACAATGTTTCCATATTCAGATAGACAGATAGATACACACTTAAGCCCAAGTTAGACTTCCTAAGTATGACTGTCTCATTGATGCCCAACTCCAGAAAACAGAAAGAAAGATACAAAGTTTCATCTAACAAGAAGTTTAGCAATTATTTTAACCGGTATATTTGTCTGGGGCCTTCCAGGTTACTCCCTGTAAGTTACTAGGCTCAAAAAATGGCAAGTGCTATAATGGCTACTACATTCAATATCATTGGGCAATTTTCAGGAGAAACATAACCCATATTTATGTTGAGTTTATAGGACTTAGCAGTTATAACAGTGTTCTTACATGTCTTAAATGACAGAATTGGTTTTGTACGTTATGCTTAAGTTATCTTTTAACTTCATGTCAGTCATTGTTACAGCTCAATTTTGAGAATGTCAAGAAAACATCCATGGCAACTGGTCCCAAACCTCTCATAAGCAGCTAAGTATTCTCACAGGTCACTTCATATAGTTAAAAAGAAGTCTTCAGTGGGTGAGAGAGGAAGACGCTGCTTTCTCTTGTACGTAGACAGCCAAATAATACACAACTGCCTTCAATAAAATATTGTTGATAAAACCCCTCACCTCAGTGCAGTGGGGACATGCAGGTCCTCCTCTCAGAGTTAATGCTTCATCACACTGAACTGCAGGTGCTGACCAGAGAGCTTCAGCAGAGACACATCTGATGTACAGTTCCTTCTCTTACTGACAGACTCTGATCCCATCTCTTCGTAATTATAAGTTAGAGCCACGCACACACGCCACTGACTTCATAACTACCTCGGGTGACCCATGAAAGTCTTCACTCTACTCTAGAATCATTTATTCTTGCAATATTGTTATCAGAAACAGACCAAGCAATAAGCATTAAGCGGCTTTACAAATACTTTCCACAGTTAAAATTGAGTTCCAAGCCAGCAAGGTCAACTGATAAGGACACTGCTTTAAACTGTCGAGTACTGCATTCTTAGTAGGTAGTATTTCACTTTTACTTACTCAGTTACCGTACAGCCTGAAGGCTTAATGCACAAACAACAATCAAAAAACCCTTTCAGAGGTGGCATCTTGTCCTGGTTTGGGCCAGGATACATTAAACCGAATGACACGTGCACAGGCAGATTGCATACAAATTACAGATTGCATTACAGATTGCATACAAATACCAGTGTTGTGTACAAATACTGAGTTCATTCTTTAAAGTGGTTTGTTCCAGAAGTTCCAATATGTGGAAGAAAAGGGACTTATCTGTTCCTCTAAAGCAATGACAATGCATTCTCCTCTTTTCAAACTCAAACACTTGAAACTACAGGCAAGTAAGTGTTCAGTTCTTTTGTCAGCCTTCTGTACATGTGATTTTTAACAAATATTTATTCATGTGATCAGAAGCTGTCCCTTTTCTTCCTTATGATTTGCTAGGTTTACAGATTAGTTACTAAATGTTTTCAAAACTGGAAGGCAGTGATCAACACTGATCTAGTCATCATCTATTTGGCATTAACAGTGTTTCTATCTCCAGAAGAAACTAATAACAGCTTTTCAAAAGCAACACTGACAGAAAAGACCACAGTTAACATTATAAACAAAACAGCTGCATCTTTAACATTCCCAAAACTAGAGCTGCTGCATACTCTACACCTCTTGTATTAATCTAATCTAGCACAGGTCTAAATTCCTGCCAGTTTTTTCACTGTCACATGTTCCCACTCTTATTTCTATATGAAATCCAGTTATCAGTCAGCCATGGGACAAGCTAGGCCAGCCCTAAGAATTGCAGTGCTGAGCTACAAGCACTTCTGGACTCACTCAGCTTTTGCTTCCACCTGTCTGAAGTTTTCCAGGTATTAACACTTCATGAGTACTATATTTACAGTTTTCTTTTCACTTGGGGAAAAAAAAAAAAAAAAAGCCAGGCCCACATATACTCACTCCTGTAATGGAAGGGCTCCTCATCATGAACTGAAGTGGTGATTTCAGGAAGATGGCCATGGCAAGCAGGGGCTTGGATCCAATCTTGATTTTCATACAGATACAGAGAGTCCACACGTAACTTGTAGTCTGGTAACTGCTCTTCTAGCATGCTCACCAACTCTACCTCAGGAAGGTCCACACTGGAGCAGACATCTGAAAGAGAAGAAACGCCAGTAATAGTACCTTACTATAAAACACGACATATTTAATATTACAGAATCACACAATCAGCCAGATTGGAAAGGATCTCTGAGATCGTCAAGTCCAACCCTTAATCCATTACCACTGTGGTTACCATGTCAGACCATGGCACTGATATTGCTGCAGTAGTATACATCCCATATGCTATAAAATACTTTATAAACCTCCAGTACATTTGATAGTAAATGTTTTGTACTGGACAAATTATCAGAGTACATACTGAATCAATACTTGATTTACATTGTAGTATTTTTAAGTTCCTCTTCCCCAGATGACTCCACAACTTCCTGGGAAGCTGGTCTAGCTATGATTCCCTCTGACTTCTTGAATACAATTTATGTAATAAACTTCAATTTCTATCTTTTCCTGGACATTGAACTAGAACACAGACTTATATTTTACCAACTATTGATTGTGTAAGGTTTCATTTATTTTAGCATATCTACACTTCCCCTTTCCGAAGAATATTAACATTTTTCTTGTTCTTCTGTATATTGCTTTGTTTGGTAATGAACATAAATGTAAATGATTTTGCAGTAACTATAAAAATCAACCAAATACCCCCTTGAAATCAGGGAACAAATATAAAAATCCATTACCATGAAAAGTATGATATTCAAAATCCTGGAAAAGAAAAGTTTAACTCTTACTGTGTTGTCCCCCTCTCCCCCCCTGCTTAACCTTTTCAAAATTATTGCAAAAAAAAAGAAACATTCATTTTAATTTCCTACAATATAGCATACCCAAGGTAAATGAGAATTATCTTTCCAGCATTTCCACTGAAGATTATGGCTATCTTCAGTATCTTTCAATTGAAAAGATGTAAGTGTTCATTAATGACACTGAGAACTTTACAAACATTTTACAATGGAAGCTCACTTCACAAGTTACTTAAGAAGACTTACAGTTTTGGTTTATTTGCAAGATCAGATAAGCAATACAAAAATGTTAAACTTAAGGTTGTTTTCAGGTTGGTGCTCTATACCCTGTTGGATACATTCAGGATTTTTAACAGTTATTTCTACTTACCAGGGATGCTCTCCAAGCCTTGGTGATCAAAATTCATGAGTTCTTTCTTCACAGTTCACCTACTTCAAAATAGCATTCTGTGCACTGTCCCTTTATTGCTCTGACTGAAAGAGGGCTTTGGTTTAGAGACGGAGTAAGTGAGAGCTATCAGTCCAGTGAGCCACAAGCAAACCTGATACCAAGTAACTTCTGTAGACTGATTTATTGTTCCGGATTTGTTGCCATTTTACAACATGCTTATTTCATCTGGGATACTACTGATCAGCAGTATCTAGAAGATATATGCTTCACAAGCTTCTCAGCTCAGCCATCATCTACAAATAAAACAAAGAGAATGACAAAGTTCAACAAATGCCATTCTTTCAAATGAGACAGTTAAAGTAATGTGACTTCATCTCTTTCACGTTGAATCTCCTCCTAAAATTAAAAAATCCAAACAAGAAAGCAAGTCAACAAACATTTTAATGCCCAGTTTGCACATTACATTTTCCCTATTACCACCCCTGGATGGGCTGATCTGAGACAATTTGTCTAAAGCAACAGATTCTAAAGGCAGGATTTCAAAACCATCATCCTTAGCATTTTGAGTCTTAAAGAAAAGCAAGAAAAGAAAAAAAAAAAGTTTTATAGGAATGTTTGCTTTCATCTCTTCCCCTTCAGAAGTCTGTTAATTAAAAATTTGATATATAAGAAATTTACTTTCTTCTTCAGCAAGGACCCATTTAAACTGGAAATGAAACTACCATCTCTGAGATAGTCTATCAGAACAGTTTAATATGGGAAAAATCCTTGCAAAGACTGAGCAGTCCTCTTCCAGGTAAAATACAAGAGTAGTCCTAGATGACAGAAAAAGAGAAAATTATTTTACCTCCCTCCTACATTCAGTAAATACCACATTCTCTTGAAATCTTACATTCAATTTAAATTTGCTCTTAACAGTTTCCCTAAGACCTCCCATCTCTAAGCTCAACAATATCAAGTTTGTTTCACTCTCTGTAGCAACCTCTCATTTGACAAGTTCAAAATAGACAGCTCAGGAGCTTTTTAAAGAAAGCCTGGAGCCTGCAGTTCATCAGCTTGATTCATCAGTAGATTTTTGGCAGGAGAAAATTAAGAACTTCCTTCCATTAAGGTCAGATCACACTTGTGAGCAATATTTTCTTGCTTCATAATTTCTTTCTTTATATATTCATTTTATTTAGTTGTTTTAGTTATTAAAGAACTTGAGACATCTGTTAAAAACAGTAAGACTGAGAATTTAGAAACATTTGCTCTCTGAATGTATAGTAGTGCGATTCTAAAAGTAGTGTGATTTTTTTCCCCAGAGGTTCTTTTTAAAATGGATTGCTGAAACCATTAATCACACACACAAACAAATCTAAAATAACTCAGTACATCAGGAGACACTTTAAAAGACTAATGTCAATCCACATAGAAAAGATTACTTTATCTTGTAATAAAAAGTCTTTGTAAAGCCAGACAAAATTCAGTAATACAGGGGAGTTCCTTTACAACTCTGCATCTTTTTCCTTTGCATTTCAATAATGTAAAAATGAATACTGCTTCCTCTCCAGATTGGATTTAATCTTTCTTCTAAGCAAAACAAAGCAGAAACACTAGCTCTGCATGTCGATCTCATTTCAAACAGGGAAAAAAAAAAAAAAAAAAAAAAAAGGAAAAGAACGGAAAAGGAAAGGAAAATAGAAAAGAAAATAGAAAATGGAAAAGAAAATGGAAAAGAAAATAAAAACTCATTTGGCCTAAGTTTTCTTGAGTATCAGGCCAGCATCAAGCTATTGATTTGAAAGAGCAATCTCATTCATAAAACCTTTGTGAATTTCCCTAGTTAAAAGTTCATGTTCACATTTCCAATGCTTCTTAAAGTTTTACTTGAATGTACCATGGGGTAACTTCTCTGGAAATTCAACCAGCCCATGTACTGAGCAGTATCACTCTGAAAGAGACTTCACGACCCTTTTACTCTGCAGCTATAGAATTATTTTCTCAGTGCAGATTCCTTCTGCAAGTTACCCTTACAAATAAATACATTTGGATATAGCCCATAAAATTTACAGCATGTCTTAGAAATACATGCCCACGCTGCTATTAAAAGATCACCTCAAAATGAAAATTGTTAAATCATGCTGAAAGGCACTTCCAAAACAAAAGCCAGCAAATTTTCTTAGGTATTATTTTAAAACTTCACTTATAAAGATTATTTCTACTGTCATCTTAGTATATGCATCCCACACAGATGTACTTTTTCTATCAGTTTTAACAACCTATGCTTTCATATGCCAATTTCCCATTGATGCTTGAGTCTTCTACAAATCACTTAACTGAACATGGAAAAAAATAAGCAGAATTCAAGTACTGGAGTATGACCTTATGCAGGAGTGATGCTCTCAACAGCTTTTTTTGAGAGAAAAAAGCAATGACAGACATTTTATGTATGTAGATAAGTATCTATCTCTGTGAGTGTATTTTTGTGCTAAATTAAATTTTACTCTATGATGTGTGTTTCATGCTTCAAATATCCTTATGACCCAAGGAACAGTCCTACTACTCACCAGTGTTATAACAAGACCTGACACAGGTCCAAGTGAAAACTGTACAAAAACTAGAGCATAACCTATGAAGAAATAAGAATGGCTGGAAAAACATGTTAAAAGCACTGCAAGAAATACACATCAATTGTCTACTAAACGGTAAGACTGCATAAAGTATACAGGTTAAAGAAAAAGGAAAACAACAAGAATAGGAACCACATATTCTATTATTGAACTCATATTTCAATGTGTGACTTGATCTTAATAGCAAAAAGACAAAGATGAGTTCTCCTGACCACATGACAAAACTTCCTTAATTTTGCCTTCAATGACTCAGAAAATCTCTGACAAGATTAGCTTCCAAAAACAATACTGAGTAAAGCCTTAGGGAAGTTGAAATATCTATAAAATATTAAAAATTACCGTCTTCTCTTTCTAACTACACCTTTAAACAAGTCAAGATAGATTAAAAAAGGCAGTTGTGCCATTTTATTTCAGAATGTAATTCTGAAAACATTCTACCACTAGGGAACTTGCAGATCAACAAATGTGTTGAATTTTTTCTGCATAAAAAGTTAAAAATGTGTCCAAAATATCAGCATCTATTTTGACAACATCCCAATTCAAACGTAAGTGACCCATTATTCCTGCTGTTTCCCATTTACTGAGAGCAGTTAACTCAGCACAAGCACTAGGAAAGACTAAACTGGATGTGTTCCTCTGTACAATTACAGGATGCAAGACATCAGGCCACAACTAACACCAACAAAATTTCAACAAGACAAGTTGATTAAGAAAGAAGGCAACATCCATTTTCCAAAAGGAAGCTAACTGAATGAGTCAATTATTCTGGGATGCTCAATTTTACAGCTATGCAAATATGCAATTAAAAATAAACCAACCTGTATCAAATCATGAACACAGTACTTTTTTCATTACTTAAATTGGAATCATGTCACACCAGCTAGTAACAATAAACATATCTTGCATTTCAAGGTTAATCAAGCAGTTCTATTCTTATAGCAAACATGACCACGCTGAATTACTGCCAAAACATTCCTGGGACTAGTCCTCAGAGGAAGACGCCAAATCCTTCAACACTGCATATACAGAGATAAAGGACGAAGGTCAATACACTGAAAAACAGACATACATGAGCATAAACTTTGTCTATCACAATTAACACTTTCCATGTGCCTAAGGTCTCTTACTTTCAGCCATTGCTATCCCTACAGAAACCTGCTTAGTGCTTGTTTCTCACGTGTAAGGAGAAAAAAAAAAAATTTAAGAGTACATCAACACAATCCTGTTAACAAGTGTAATAATCATGAGCAAACCTGGAACAGACCTTCAACTGTGGTTGAAGTATGGAAACTAAAAAATAATAACACCTGCAATAAACAACAGTCTGTCTCCTAGACTGGTTTTAACTTGGGGTAGAGATAAGTACTCAGAAGTAAAGCTGGAGAAGAGATCAAGCTAGTAGCAATGGTTCCCTTCCCCTTTTTATCCAATTACACAAAGCCAAACACACCTTTTCCCCTTGCAAGGCATTTATAATGATCCATATTCTACATCAGTAGCAAAACTGCCTGTTAAGTATGTATGCTTTATGTGTATGTATACACGTACACTGTTGAATATCACAGTTTGACAGCTGTTTTTTTTTTAAAGTCCAACATGCTTGGACATTTTCTATATCATACTTAGTACATGGTGTAAAAATAGCACATGTTTAGGTCTAACTACAAACTATCAGTGCTACCTACATGAAACACCCATACCAAGTATTATTAATTCCTAATTCTCTTCCGTGAATGCATATTCATAACATTACTGCATGGAAATATTGCAGATTTTCTTCTTCACAAAGAAAAAAGTCTACCTGAAAGAAAAAACATATACAGGTAGCAACATTATGGTCACAGGGGTACCAATCTTTTTTTCAGAGAAAAAAGGTAAAGCAGTCCAGTATCTGTTGGTTAGAGTACAAATATGTGATACGTGCTCATGAGGCAAGTGCTGCGTTAATATTTCATTATACAAGTTGATAGAGGCTTCTTTAAAAATTGAAACTTGTTCTCCATAAAGTATACTTGAAGTGACAAGTAACTTTGAATTAACTGAAATCACTGATTCTTTCAGTTGATATGTGGCTGAATTCACTCAAGGAAGTGTTTTTTTAATGTACACCCCAGCTACTACTCAATTTTAACACTTAAAACCGTGTATTTATTGGATTTACCAGACTGATCTATGTGACTCAATCACTACAGTTAGCAATCTAACTAGATAAAAAGATCTGTCATCTCTTTTGAAACCATCTTAACGAAAACATTATTTTTGCATCTTCTTGGAAAACTAGTCAGTGTTTATCCTTCCTGAAAGACAGCCTTTCTAACGCACAATATTCATCCCAATAAGCTCTCTATTAAGAGGCAAGCCACGAGCGGAAGTCTTCCAATTCCCTTACATATCTTTTCTAATACTTGTAGCGGAAATTTGACAAATTGATACAGTTCTAACAGATCATACCATCGCTACAAAGTTGGCAAAGTTCAAGGTATTATTAATTTGCATCAAAGTGTCACAATCACAGAGTCAGCAATTACGCTAAAATATAACCAAAAAGATAAGCATGCATGCAACAGACTACAGTTGAAGAATTAAAAAAAAAATTAAAATACAAGGATGCACCTCCACATAGGACTTTTTCACTGGGATGACTTACAAAAGACATTTACAGACAGATACTCTTGGTACGGTTTAATCAGCTGATCAGAAGGTAACAACGCGAGTACAAAGTTGACAGAAGCTGAAACCTCCGTGCCTTCAAATGCCTAAGCAGGACCACAACTAAAAAGCCGTCAAGCTCAGCACTTGCGAGAGCTGTGACACAGAGCTCCGAGAAAATCGCGGCGGGCGATGGGCACTTCCCCGGCAGGAAGGGACTCCCGAGCACGCTGAAGGTCACAGCAGCCACCGCGCCTGCAGCCACCGCCACCACTCCTGACGGTGATCCAGGCACAGCTGCCCAACAGATACCGCTCAACACGCTATCCTTTATACCTCGCCAGCCTGAGACGCGGTCTATCAATTGCTGCACAGGAGAGGACAGCAGTTCCCTACGCGCTTACCCCTCCGGAGGGCAGGCCACCCGGGGCAGCACAACTCCCCCAGCCCAGACCCCTGCCCCTCCGCCCCGCTGCCCGCCCACCGCTGCCCGCCGTACCTCACAGCCTGCGCCGGGCACGGCGGCTGCCCCCGTACAGCCCGCCTGGTGCCGCGGCTCCGTGGGGAGACGCCCCACGGGAGAGCGGGCAAAAGGGCTCGGCCCTGAAGGGGTTAAGGCGAGGGGACAGAGAGGGGGGAGCTCGCTGAATTACCTCTGAGGCGGCAGAGCCACCCCAAATCCGCACCTCGCACCCGCCCTCCTCCGCGCCACCGCCCCGGGCCGCCCGCCCGCACCCCCGGCTTTAGCCGAGCGGCGGCTGAGGAAGAAAGGGCCCCGGCGGCTTCCGCCCGGCTCCGGCCCCAGAACTACAGCCCCCGGCTCGCCGCGCGGCCGCCCGACAGCCCAGCCCCACAATGCGCCGGGCCGGCGGGGCGGGCGGCCCCCACCACCCCCCGCGGCTCCGCGGGCCTGGCAGCGGGACGAGGTTCCGGGCTGGCGGCTCGGCTGCCGCCCCAGCGCCTCACGCAGACCTCGGGCGGCGGTGGATTAGGAGCGGGCGCTGCCTCCCTGCTGGGGCTTCCCTGGGACACCGGGGTTGCGGGCCGGCCGCGCTCTCAGCTTTCCGCGGGGCAGGCCAGCGGGGCCGGGGAGGGGGGAGCGACGCACGCCGGGCCCGGGACGCGGCTGAGGGGAGCGGCAACGCCGCGCTGGCAGGGGGCAGCTCCGACCCGGCCGTCGCGGGGGGCCGGAGGCTGGAGGTGCCGGCGCCCTTAAACCGCCGCCTGTGGCGGGAGGGGGCGAGAGCGAGGTACGAGGGTAACGGGGGTAGAGAGGAGGGGCTGGCACCCCCCGTTACCTGTGCCACAGCCGGATCGGGTACCTGGGGGCACCTGGCAGGAGGGGGGCGGCAGGAGCGATCTCGGTCTCCGGAGCCTCCGCACTTACCCAGCTCACAGGCACCTTTTCCCCTTGTCTTTACTCCCCGCACTGCTTGCTGCATTGCATCCGAAGCTTTGGGCAGCTGGGGTGAGAGCGACAATTCTGCTGTGCAGTGCTGTCAGTAGCGGCACAAAAACCCTGCAACACGCAGAAAACTGTGGAACTAGTGGGATAAGGTTTATGTAGAGGCACGATCCAAAAGCGTATTTAACGTAGAGGCAGTGTTAAACTAGGTAAGAAAACAAAAAATCTGATGTTTGTAATGTTATTTGAACAAATGTGGATGTGGATGTTGCTGCTGGTAGGCTGGCTGTATCCCTTTGACTTCAGTGTTTTTAGGGCTTCATCTTAGCTTTTGTGGTTACACATTCCATGCAATAGAATAAGCTATCTTGTCTACTAGAATGAGTTCTCTTCTTTCCTGGCAGAGAAGGATACTGTAGTCATTACAGTGCTGGCCATTTAATAAGGAATTAACAGTTTTTCTTAAAGCAGATTTTCAGAGTGAAAATGCTAAGGATTAGGAGAGGCACGGATATTTGACAGTGGATGGAGTTGTGGGAGCTTGTTATTTTTTCAAGGGCATTGCCTTTTTTTAACAGCGTATGTAATTTTAAAAATGCAGCATATAATCAAGTTTCGCTACTTGATAAACAAAATGATCAATTTCTCACATAGTACTTCACCTTTTTAAAGTTAACTTTCAACCAATAATTACACATTAGTACAGAGCTACCTCCTGTAACTGACTTCATGTCAGCCATGAAGTAGTGTTGATTCATCATGGTAGAAGACTTGCTTGTAGCTAAAGTACATTAACTCTACACTTCGGAAGCTTGGATACACTTATTAGCCACAGTGACCTCTGCTCACTGCCTAAGCCTTCAAAGCACCAGGCATCAAGTAAGTCTGGTACAAAACGTTCAGAGTGGCTACTCTGGTCTGTAAGAGAGCTGGAATGCTGATTCTGTTGCTTACATAAAGTGAAAATTACTTGAGTTGGTTCCCCTCTTTTCCGTTCAAATCCCCTTCGGTAGTACTTTCTCACTTGCAAAATGTAAAGGGCAGTTGCTTCCATCTTGCTTTTTGTAAGCTAGTTCAGCTGCACACAGCTGAGCAAGATCTGCCTAGCACAGCTGTGCTGTGCTCCTGTAAAACAACAAACAATTATTTTTCTACAAACTACCAGAGATTCATGAATCAGTTCCTTATTATTTTCTATACTTAACGCAGTTAATTTGCAATTAAATTGTTTGTTTAGAAGTGGTAGTAAGACCTGTAAAACCCATTAATCAAAAAAAGAAAACTTGGGTTGGAATGTGTATTGCATATATGCTGCTTAAAGGCTCGATAGGAGCAGGCCTTCCCAGAGCTCTAGTTTTAGTTTTGCATGTGTTTTAACTGAGAGGAATGCCTCATGCTTGTGATAAAGAGACTTAGATTTATCACAGGTTTATGTGTGATCTTACATTGCTACTTTAAATTTTTTTAGGATAAATGGGTGTATATGACCTTTCCTCTGACGTAAAGTGGTTCCATGTCTTGCCTGGTAAGTTTGTATTTGAAAATCTTTGGCAGTTGTACCTTGTTACGCAGACATACCTTAATGTGAAAAAGTTCCAAGGAAATGCCTTGCTTGAGGGGATTTCTACGGTGGTGAGATGTTTAAACTTTGCTGTGTCAGTTTTCAGTGAAAGAGACTTCAATATCTCTTCTCTCTAGGTCTGCCACGTGTACACTCCAGGCTGTTTCAAAACCTCTTGCTTGATTGACTTGTAGCAGAAAACTTGCTGAATTTCTGCTTAGAGGGTCTTCTTTTGATGTTTGCTAAGATTCACTTACTCCTGTTCTTAAGGACTGTTCCTGTATTCTACGTACACCAGTTGAAGCAATCGGACCAGAAGAGCTATCTCAGAGCAGCATTCATGACTGCCTGGTAAGAAGAAAACAGAAACATTAAATGACAACATTAAAAACAAAGCTCATACATAATAAAAATAATCTAACTGGGGGCACTTCTTAAAATGTTGACAGCGGAAATAACTAGAGTACTCTGGGGCTCCCACTTTTGAAGAAGACTATGGGTGACAAAATGTTACTCTTCATCTTGTACCATGTTTAAGAACAAAACAAGCACACAAACCAGCACCTCATAAAACTAAGTCTCAGTGTAATGGTAAAAGCACCAGCTTGAATGTTCTTACTTGTGTACTTGATCTTAGCATTCTGATTAATAATATTTCTGCATTAATTTTAAATACATAAATGTGTAAAAATTACAGTTGTTTTGAGAACTGTTTTTCCTTACTGTTAGGCTGACTCTGATCTAGCCTGGATTCCCCCATCTACTGCAAGGAATGAAATGGTATTTTGCTCTTCCAGTGCCTCTCACTATGAACTTCAGCTGCAAATAGGTAATAGGAGTGTATTTAAAAATAATTCTTGTTTCTACAGATGAATGTCCTCAATAGGTTATTGCTAACTGCAGTAAATACTGTTTGAAAAATGGATTATCACCTCACTAGAAGTTTTCCTGTGTCTCCTTAGTTGAGAAAACTGCAAAACATTGCTCATTTTTCACTTGTTTTAAGATATTTTAAAAAAACCCAAAAACAACAATTACCTGAATTTTTATCTTGATGTTTATGCATGTGTGTGTCAGTTTTATAAATCTCTATGTTGACAATAAACACTAAAATAACATTAAATAACATTGTATCTTGACACTTGACTACCCGAGTTGATTGTTGTAAAGATGGTTGTCTGCACATGCATATGTTTATGTGAACATGCATGCTACAGGTATTGTTCATTCAGATGTACAGATACTGAAAAATGTTTTTAAAGACTTTAGTTGTTGTAAAAATAGCAGAGCCATGCTTTAACTAATTATCTGACTACACTTTGCTGCAACTGCTTCAGTTCTTCACATTCTTAAAGAAAAGGGCATGCTTCTATCAACTGCAGGTTTAGAATTTTAAAATTATCTCTAAATATGAAGGAAATTATGTAGTGGATTATTTTATGTTCCAATGTTAAGGTAGCCACTTGTGGTTTCAGGAAGGAGGTTCAACAACTTAACATCAGTCTACCTTGCACGGCATACACCTACAGGCATGCAAGTTGCTGTAAGGATCACAGACCTAGAAAACTGCTCTGAAGAGCATTTGAAAGCCTTGCAGGTAAAGCAACAGCATTTCTGCTCAAGTCTGAAGACAGTGAACTACATGTGAACTAACTGAACAGAGGTAGCCTTTGTGTTGTACATTTCAGTAAAGCTTTTTCTCCTAATGAGCAGAATATAAATATAAGGCACATGTAAATTTGAGAGTTACATTCCAAAGAAAATAGTTGACAAGCATTTTAGAAATATTTCTGTAATTGTAAAACTTGTTATTTGAAATATGTTCTGTAGCCTGTATTTAGCACCAAAACTTCAGGCTATGATCAAACTTGATTTACTTCAGACAAATGCAATTATGGGCAAGTTATTCACATTTCTGTTGCAGGCTATGCATGTCATCATCTGCAACTTCATATAAATTCATAAGGGAAACTGTTCTTTCTACTGATTACTGATACAGTTAATGCTCTTAGTAAGACTGTTTTCTTGTGGCTAACACATCCACTTGCATTTAATTCCATAGAATGAGGTGGTTTTATCCCACTTTTTCCAGCATCCCAACATAATGACACTTTGGACAGTGTTTACAGCTGGTAGTTGGCTTTGGGTCATCTCCCCATTCATGGCTTATGGTAAGAACTGTTAACTGCAATTCTGGAATATTAAAAAGGGCTGATACAATTTGGACCACATGGTCCATGAGAAAGTTTTTCTTTAAGCATCTCCTGTCTTGTAGAAAAAACAAACTTTCCCAAACCATTTGTTTAGAGAAGCCTTCTGTAAGCTTCCTTCCCAGTGGAGCTGGGTATTTGAGCTGCATTAAATGGCACTTAATTCTTACACCCACCGAGTGAGGAAAGCTAACTGGGAATGTATTTGATGTTATACAACTTTGCATTTTGCCAGCAAAAATCTTGTCTAGATTGAATACAGGTTTGGCATAGCCTTTCAGATAACAAAAGCATGACTTAAGTGTGATCTTTTCCTGATGGATCCATCAGTTGCATCCATGTAACTGTTCTATTTGTACCACAGTCAATATAAACATTGATAAACAATATAAACATCTTGATTAATGTATACAATGCAGCAAGCAGATATAAGTACTTTACTAAGACTTGTTAGGCTTAGTTAGGTTTTTTGTCACTTCCAGGTTCAGCTAGACACCTGCTGAAGACTTACTTTCCTGAAGGGATGAGTGAAGCTTTGATAGGGAACATACTATTTGGTGCTATCAGAGGATTAAATTACATGCACCAGAATGGCTACATTCACAGGTAGGAAGATACCAATAGCTAAGAACCAGATTATAGCATCCAATTTAGTAACGATTTAGTTTCAGTCCAAAAGTAATTTTCAGTGTGTTATCTCCTTCCTTTTTCTATATACCCTATGTTACACAGTACAAAAGCAGTTTTTCAATAATGCAGCAGAATCCAGTTTGTAGAGGCTTAACAAGAATGGTACTCATGTTATTTAAAGACAGTTGTTAAAAGGATTATACATCTGCCTGGTTTTGTCTCTTAAAAGCAGAAGAGAATCAGAGTTGTAGAAAATGCTTCCTTACTTTGCACTCTTTCCAGGAAAGGAGGGCCCTTCTCCATTTCTAGCAGTTCTTCCTTGCTAATCATCTCTTCTCTCTCTTAAGCCTGTATAAAAAAGACAATTCACACTGAGAGAAGAACTTCTATTAAAATAATCTGCTAAGTAGAACTGCAAGTTAACATCTCACTATAAGTTAATGAAATACCAAAGCCTTTCTCTACTCTAGTAGTGCTTTGAGTAATTCTTGTAACTAAAATTTACCACTTTATGTTACAGGAATATTAAAGCTAGCCACATTCTGATTTCAGGGGATGGGCTGGTTTCTCTCTCTGGCTTAAACAACCTCTACAGTTTAGTTAACAATGGACAAAAGTCAAAGGTGGTATATGATTTCCCCCAATTTAGTACATCTGTCCTTCCTTGGCTGAGTCCTGAACTACTGAGACAGGTCAGTATAAATTATGCCTCAGTTTTCCTATTGAAAGTTACTCTTAAGTACTCAACTTCTAAGTCTGCTGGTAGAAGTGCAGTAGAAGCTGCTGAACTCTAACTTTTAAAGGCAAAGAGGTAGTGAATTTGTAATTCTCCTGAGGAGAACTGGTTCTGAAGCTGTTGGTAAGATGGTGCTATATTAAGTCTCTTTACCTGACCTTCTTGGAAACTACTGCAGATCCTAAAACTTGTCTTCAGGACAACCACCAGATTTCTGAACAAAGCCTGAGCTTTCACGATATAATTGCTTAAATCCCATATTATAATACAGAGTATTAGAATCTTGTCTGGAAACAGACACTTGTATTTTTGTCAGCACTGCTCAATGGCATCAGTGATCCAGTAGAGTTTTCTGTCTCTCACAGGATTTGTCTGGGTATAACATGAAGTCCGATATTTACAGTGTGGGAATTACAGCATGTGAATTAGCAAACGGACATGTTCCATTTCAAAATATGCCTCACACTCAGGTATCATGCTAAGCTCTATTTCCACTTCAAAAAACTCTGAGCATTTTTGTTTTATTCAGATAAACCAATGCTATTACTGCTGAAACAGCGGCTGCTTTTTGTTAAGTATTCGTACTTCTCTCTAGCACAAATAAACCTCTCTTTCCTAGAGTTTCACAGCTTAGCCTGATTAGGTCTGGCTAGCTGTTCCAACTCCTACATTGCACTTCCTCTCTAATAGATGCTGCTGCAAAAGCTGAAAGGTCCCACATATTGTCCTTGGGATATAAATACCTTTCCCCGTGGGGAATCCAGGATGAAGAATTCCCGATCAGGTGTTGATTCTGGAATTGGTGAGAGCATGACACGCACAATAACCAGTGAAAGACTACAAATTCCCTTTTCCAAAACATTTTCACCTGCTTTCCACAACTTGGTAGAACTCTGCTTGCAACAGGACCCTGAGAAAAGGTAACCTTCTGATTAAAACTAATTTTCTGACACTTCAATCTAAAACACTAACTACAGCCCAAAATTTAGCACTCAGTAATTAGTTAAATAACGTTAAGTCAGAATTTCAGATCAGAGGTTCTGTGCAAAACACAACACTTAACTTGGGTTTTGTAATTTAAGAATCATCTTGCCTGATAAAAGAACCATTTAAAATAATTTGACCCCTGGATTTCTGGTGTTATGCACGTATTTTGTAACAAGTAAAACTAATTTTTAAACATGCGCTTTGTCCAAGAAAAAAAACAAAACCAAAAAACAACAGAAATCTGGGAGCCACTGTTAAACAGAAAAGTGAAAAAGCCTTTAGAAATATATTTAGTAATGCCTTCACTATAAACTGAAGCAGTGTGGCCATTTTGTGCTGCTTTTCTCATGCTTCACATTTGTCTTATGAATAAAAAGCTTAAATCAGTCTGGCCCATTTGCCAAAAGCAGTATTTTACTTTCCAAAACATAATTATATTGTTCATTTTATGATGCAGGCCATCAGCAAGCAGTTTGCTTTCGCATACGTTCTTCAAACAGGTGAGTTTGCTACATTTTGTAAAATGACACAGTTATTACCTAAATAAGCCACAAAATATCAGAGATTGTTTGCTGGAGAAAAGAAAAAAAACAAACCATCCTGACCATCCTGTAACAGCTTATCTGCTTCAGATTACATTTTTAAAAATAAAATTATATTGATAGAATATAGGAAGCATAGGAGTAACACATTTTCCCTTTAATAAACTTGGTTTAATTTAAATAAAGTGAGCCTAGCTAGTAAGAATAATGGTTAATATTCTTAAATAAAAGGCAAAGAACTGCATAACTAATATAATCAGTCTTGAGTAATTCAACGTACTCTAGAATGAGGAATGCTAAACCCTTCATTCTGTTATTTTCAATATTGTTATATGCAAGAACATGGCTCTGATTTCATTTGCTTGTAATGAAGTCAGATGCAAGTTATGTAGACTTTTATGTACAGCCCTGCTTTAACTTTTCTTCTTTCTAGATAAAAGAACAAACCCAGAATTCACTACTCTCTCTACTACCACCTCCAATTCAAAACAACAGGTCAGAGTTCTTGGCACTGCCCTCAACAGCAGTTGGGACTGAACTTGGACATGTTACTGCAAATCAAGATGATACAGACTGGGAATTCTAAGTAAATATCAAACAATCATACCTCTCCTGTGCTTCAAAGAAGGAAAATGTGATTTGAGTTTGCTGCTTTAATTTGTATGGTTAAAATACAATTAGAGAAGGTATACTTGAAATGCCATTGAAGTGGCTTTATTTCAATAAACTACTTCCTCTGTTGGCAACACGAAGTGCCTCACATTCTGACTGCAAGGAAATATAGAGAATAGCAGGATGCCTTTCTTCCTCTTTCAAAATATTTCTTAACGAGAAAGTTCCTGCTGTAATCTGTAATCTTACTTGGTACTGTATTTTCAGCTCATATTGTTGCAGTCCACATGCCTTTCTGATTTCAGGCTTAGGGTTTGTCTGTGACCTTACTTAAACCATGTCTTTTCACTTTCACACAAATTATTGTAGTAAGAAAAATTCCTCCATTTCCACATCTAAATTTTAAACCGCACTAATTAGTTACTTGTGCAAATACATTTCTCTTTTCACACATCTCAAAAGGCATTCTTCTAACTTGATGCACTATCACACTTGCCAAAAGTTAGCTAAGCATAATTTTTCATGCGGTTTTAATACTGTGTATTTCCCAAAGAAGTTAAGCTACTTTAAAATGTAACTCATGCTTTTGCACTTGTCCACATTCTTAGTGCAAATTTGTGCTCTTCCATCTCCATTTATTGTCATTTTAGCTATTGCTCTGAGGACCTCCTACTATGGAAAGTAGGTTTCAAATTTTAACAGGTATGGGTTATTGTTGAATAATCGTATTAAATAATCTGAAGTTACTTTCCAGTTTTTCTGTATACTGTATTCCCGTTCACCACTAGAACTTACCAGCACTGAAGGTTCTTTTCCTAAAAGAAAGGCAGCATGCATGAAGCTTCTCTGGCACTGCTGCTCACAAACAAAACTCTCAGCAGGCCACAGTCAAATTACCATGGACGGATGCAGCCATAGCAAGAAGCTAATAAACCCCTTATGATCCTAGTGAACTTACCTGTCTGAAGTCAGATGTACAACTGCCTTCCTTGTCCCTACAGTTCAGTTATGTTCTCATCTCTCATACTGTACCAGGCAACTGAAGCTGATCAAAAAAGCAGTTTTTAGAAAAAGCTGTGTATTCTCATTGATTTTTAGCAAAAGTTGTGTCCCAAAGCCACTAGGGCTTTCCTGACAGACATCCTGACTGTAGTAAAAATGTACAAATAGCTATCCAATGGCTGTATTTTTAATTTTCAACACAACAACATTCTGATTTAAGGCTTCCATAGCTGAGCTGGCCTGCAACCCGCCTTGGGAACACTACTGTTTTGCCAGAAGCTTCACTACAAAGCCTTGTAGACAAAATGACCAAAATATGAGACAGACATAAAGCCTTAAAAGAGGACACTGAAGTATTACAAGAAGTTGAATCTGCGCATTATGCTGTGAAGAGTGCTGTTATTTCAAAACCTAATATGTGAAACTTAAGATTAAAAACTTTCGAATAAACTTACCCTATCTATCTCCATTTATTCATGTATCTCTTGTACTTCCTTTTTCACTGTAGTCCAGGCATACTAAACAGTTCCTTGTTGCTGCAGGGAAGAGATTTCATTTATGTTAGTCATTAGGTAAGAAAACAGTTGTCTAAACTGTGAAACTATTCTGATCATGAAAATAGTAACTATGTACTCTTAAGAGAAGATACTATTGCATGTAAACCCCACATTCTTAATTCTTAACCACTACAAATATTGGCTGTTTTCAGATCAAATACATAACATGTGAAAAACCAAATGGAGTATGTGATCACACACATAAGTTGTACATATTTTAATTACAAACCTCTGAATAAATATCAATACTTTTAAAAATATATAAATAAATGAAAACCCCAGAAATTTTCAGACGGCTTACCTGCTAGTATTTAGAAGCTGGACATGAAACAACAGTGCCCTGCATGCTCTTCATAAAAGTGAACGTGAATACTAGTAACAAGATTTGTATAAGTTAATTTAAACCACTATGTGTTTCAGTGGAGTTCCTTTGCTGCTGTCTCTTTCTGTGGAAAAAAACCAAAATTACTTATTTCCTAATACTGGTCCATCCTCTGTACTGACGTAACTTTAAAGAAGAAAATGAAATTCAGTTTTGTAAGCTAAACAGCTGACATTTTTACTGTTACTGCTTTCTAACAACTACAGTATTTTCAAAATAAAGGAATTAGGAGGTACTGTGACTTCAAGTAGTTCTTAAAATAACCAGAAATACTTGAAACTAGTCCCTGGATTATGTTTCCTGAAAGGTTTGCTGCAACTCTGCTCATCAATCATGATACTTTTCTTAAGGAATCATGCAAAATAAGAAATTATTATGTTAATGTAAAAGAAATTAAATATATATATACATTAAAATATATATAATATCATCATCCTATTGTTAAGGACTTCTGAAAAGAAGTTCTTGAAAACCACTGTTCTACTGAAAATCTATTTTTGCTTATAGTTATTGTTTTGAAAACCCGAGATTTGGTTGTTAATTTTAGAGTTGCAGAGGCTTTCAATTCCAAGCTGACATAATAAGCGTTCCAAGCACAGTAATTTGTTTGTTTGTTTTGTTTTAGAGCACTTGTTTATGAACTTTAATTCATACCAAGGATGTGTGTTCTCAGCATATGAACTAGAACTTCACTTGTGAGGTATTTCCAGAGGAGCTTACAAAACTTTTGCACATTTGCAACATCTCATGACCACTGAAATAAAAACTTGTAACTTGGTTAATTTTGCAGTACTTATGAAAACTACACAAGGTGGGTTTCTTTGTGGCCACCTTTCTTTGTGATTGCATTTAACACCACATAACATAATGAAATGCCTGTAACAATATAAGCTTTTATGTTAATGAACAATTATGCTGAAAATATCCTCAATACTGTTGAGATTTTTACTGTCTTGGTAAAAGACAGTAACTTGTCTGCCATATGAACTACTCACTTAAGGGAGTGTAAACGCAGCATCTATCCATTGACGATATAGCAATTTCTCCCACTTAATGCTATTAGGAATAAAAATCAGTATTAAGAAACAAGTTACCGTGTTTTACTTTACCTTTCTCATTTCCCCCATCCCCTCTTCAAGTGCTAAGAAAGCAGTTTTTAACCTAGAGGATGAGTAAAATAAGGAGAAAGCAATTGGAAACCATTATTCTGAACGTCTCTGGCATGAGGCAGATACCTAAGTAGGTGAGTTATGTACCCAATCTTTAATGCTAGTAAGAAGCTTTGCTAAAGTATATTAGGTTGTCTAATAAACCCCTGGAACAACTAAGCTAGCTGTAATGACCTGTCTTGGTGATGGTCATCTCTTATCGTGCATGAGGAAAAACTACTGAAAATCAGAGCTAAGACACAGTGTGAGACAGACCCCAAAGGACTATTTGATATAACAGATCAATAAAAACTTAAGGATTTAAAAGAGAAAGTACAGATAAACTGAGGTGGTCTACTAACAACCAGCTAGCAAAGTAACATTTGGTATTTAACATAATTAAACCTATCCAGAAACTTGAGATAGGATAAAGAGTATTAGGTTTAAACAGATTCCTGTGGAAACCTCTGTCATTCCCAAATGAAAACAACTGATTCCACTTCATAGATAAGGTGCATAAATGTGTGATGCTTATCCAAGAATGTTCTTATCTTACTTATCCAAATGTATGCTCAATTATCAAAAGAAAGAAATTCTCTCTGTCAAGAGAACTAAATGAAGAAAAATAAAGTGTCTTCTTTTAAGAATATGGGCTAAACACAGACACTACCAAATTCCTTATTCTAGTAATGACAACCAAACCCAGATTGTCTTATGCTTATTAACTTTCTGAACTTTGTTTCTTAACTCTTTGTTATAAGCTTCCTTAGACGGCTTTCTTCCCAAGATCTGTTTTAATCTCTAAGAGAATATTTAGCCAAATCAGGTAAGCCAACTGTTACCAGCACCAGTAACAAAAGGAGGTTGTTGCAGACTATAGTGGTCAAAACAACACTGAACACCAGACCCTCTGCATTCATCTAGTTTTTTTGGTTATAGAGATGCAATATTTACAAAATCACCTTGACTTTATGTACTCGAGAAAGCTTTATCCTTTTGCTTTTTATTTTACAAAGCAGGTTTTCAACCACATTTGGAAATTGTAGCATACATAAAAAGAGCAAAATCAAATATATACAATATAAAAATACATCTTTTATTTATGAAAGTTATAATACACAGCTGCAAGACACAATGCTATGGCTGGATTCTGGGCATATCTCCCTGGGGAAATTCTTCAATTTCAGCATGAAACATCAGTTCTAAAAGAGAAAGAAAAGAATTATATTTTCTTTTACAAGTTTCACCTGAATACAATTTCATTATTCCTGAAAAGTGCTCTGGCATTCCCCCAAGCGTCTTGCTTTTCTTCCCAATCATAGTATCAACAAATAGTATCAGCGGTGGCAAAGGCTGCAACTGTCTATACTAAACTATTGTTGCCCCCCAAAGTAACAGAATTAGCGATGCTGTTTGCACCCTCAGCAGAGGCAGCTTTCCCCCTGGCTAACAGCAGACCCAGCACACAGAGCAGGTTGTCTGCCAACAGCTTGTCACTAAGGTAGAGTTACACAATCTTTACATGCAGCAAAGTGGTTCTTCCCAACAAAGTTTGAGACCACGTGTTTGCCACCAATCTGTGGCAGATTAAACTTTCTCCAGTATTTGGGCTAAACCTTCCAGAATTTGTCTCTTTAACAAATTCTAGAAGCACTTTTCTAGTATTAGTAGGTAGATGTAAATATTAAAAAACAAATTAAATCCTGCCATTGACATCCTTGAGCAACTCTCTATTATTTAAAAGGGTGTTTCAAATACAATTTAAAAATCCATCAGAAATTTTAATGTTAAAGACTTTAAAGGCTGTCACCTCGGTTTGGTTTTTATTACCTCATTAAGTGAGTTATTAGAAATAAGCAGAGTAACTGGGGCCACCTGAAAACACAGAAATCTGTACATAAAAATCCTGAAGTTATCTGACGAAGCATGTTGAATCTTCTTCAGCCTCCCAAACACATGCCTGCGCTTTAACTCCTGACTCCCTTTGGATACTTGTTGACTTCTAAGGTGAAACATTATTTTTATGCACAGCTCCAAGCCACAGGCTGCACACACTTGACAAGAAAGCCGAGTTATGATATACCTTTTGGATCACAGTTGGAAGAACAAAAGGAAAAAGGCCTAGTCTCTAGCAAGCTTCCTCTAAGAAAAGGGGTCTACTTGCTTGCCCTCTCCTGTCTCTCCAACACAGTCCTCATTTTAAGTCCTGCTCCACAAGCACAAATATGACTTTATAAAAGCGCAGGACTTCCCAAAACTTCTGCAATGGTCTACTGAAAATAAAACTGAACTCAGACTCATTCAGTATCTGCAAAAGGAACGTTTAAAACACACACAGAATAAATAAATTTCAAATATTCAAAATACTGTTAAAGTAAAAATTATTTTTCCCTTCAACACAGAAGAGACACACACTCTCTGATGTTTCAAATTCATGTTGCTTCAGCCAGGATAAAGAAGGCCTTTCTTTCCTTTTTAAGTTACGGGTTTTTTTCTTTACAAAATCAAACACAAACACCAGCATCCTAACCAGCACTTGCTTTGGAAAGCTGATTTTACCTTGTTTTACCTCAGCCACAAAATCTGTATGGACCAATCTTTAACATCAAACACTGATCACAGCAGACAGAAGCCTCAACCACATTTAGCCTATTAATGTCTCCTACCTTCACTGTGGTCTAGCTCAGGTCGATATGACAGGAAGATCCAACTTGTCCCAACTAGAATAGACACTACCAGATTCACCACAATCCATGGCTGAACAATGTCTTCCTCTTTGCCTGCCATCCTGGGAAAAGCACAGCAACCCATCAGTCAGGTGTTCAGGGGCATATACAGCCTACAACAGTCATTTCAGAGTACCATAAAAGATAAACTTGCTAAGCCAGATCTGAAAACAGAACTATGGATTCTTCATTGATACTGCAATGTATATTGTCTAACTTTTTCAATTCAGCAGTTTGACTAAGGTTCCTAAGTAAACTATATTATAATTTACAGAAGTTATTTCTTAAGTTTCCTACCAGATGCTGCCATTGTCTGAAGGTGGTGTGTACAGGTTAATTCTGTCGCAAGTCATCTGCTGGCTTAAGGTTAAGATAAGAGCAGCAAAGTACACTGGAAGAAATGGAATTAGTAGTGTTAGGATATAAAGCCCAAAATGCTGTTTCATCACAACATGGCAATTATCACTGTTTCCTTTCCCTAAGCTGCCTCCAATGATAGTCTCCTTTAATTCATTCTCACTCTTCAACACCCCCAAGCCATCAAAATCTAGTTTCTGCACTTTTTCAATCCATCAGATATATCAAAGGCAGCATCCTGTGATTCTGTTTTTTTATAGGTCTGTGTTCTGTATTCAGAAGTGGGAAAAGAACTTTCACAACAGCCCCACTAAGGCTACTACTGCAAATGCTTAAAAAAATACATGGCAAGAGGTTCATAGCCTTTGAATGCTATTTTCAACTACTGAGCAAGTCACTTATTCTAAAGCAGACAATAAAATAACCAGGGAGGGAGATTTCACTGCAAACACTACGAAGGAATTTACTGAACAACTTCTTATCTGCTTCAAAATACTCACAGAAAGAGGCTACTGCTGCTGGATCTAAGGTAAGGAAGCCCCTCAGTGCGACTGATGCTTTTGCCAAATCAATCCTGAGAGCAAAGCCAAGAGTCATTAACACAACCCAGTAATACTATTTTTCCTCTAACAGCATTCTAGTGTTCTTTTTTGTGCAAGATACCTTTTTCTGCTCTTTTACAGTGTCTTAATACACAACCCTATCCCCCCCCCACAGCAACTGTCCTCATGTCAAAACCAAGAAAAACAGAAACCAAGAGGGATGTTACACAAGGTCTGTAGCTTTCACACTGCAGGAACAATGTGGGGAGATTTGTCCCCTCTCTAATCCTCACCGTTCAATTCAGCATCCACACCACACCACCAACCAAGTTACACACCAATACAACTGCTCACATCGCTTACAGCACAGGAGCAATCAACATTAACTCAGGCTTCCTCCCTGCCACTACTCCATGAAAAAAAAATCCCTCTTTTTTCCACCAGCTTCTCCCCTGAGCTTATCATGCTGCCAGGGAAACTATTTGTAACTAAAAGAAACATCCATAGCACCTATGACTCCACTGTTTATGTTTTTGCTTTTTTTTTCCCTCCTCTTTCTGTTCATTCCCACACTTTAGATATAATGCAGAAACCCAATAGAAATATTGTTTGCCACCCCCCTCTTCCTCCACAAAAATCTGGTCAGCTCTTCTACTGTTCACCTCATGATTACACAAACAGCACCAGGAGACTGGAGAAAGGCTCCCAGCAACAGACAGAAATGACCAACAAAGGTCTGAATGCACAAGTACACCCCTTAGGTGTAGAGCTAGCCATGGGTGAAATCATCCTTCAAGTAAATCACATGTAAACCATCAACAGCAGATAAAAATTTTCCAAAGCATAAAGGAACATTTTCTACACAGATTAGATACACCTTTCAAATACAAACGTATTTTACCTGTCAAAGGCTGACACTGTACTGATAGACAGCAACAAATATGACAAACTTTGAGCTGGGTATGCTAGTGTTCTGTACTGCTCGAGCAGGTTAGAAACTGAAGAAAGATTATTTCCTGCCAAAATGTAGATAACAATGATGTTCCAGACAGCATACCCAGCAAGAAAGCCTTGCGTAAAGAGTCCAATCATCCTGAGTGGAGAAAAGAACATTGGATGAGCTTAACATCTTGAATTAGTGAAGAACTTGGGCTAGAAAAGGCCTATGAATCCATGTGTTCAACCATGCTGCCATGACAGGATCTCAGCCTTTCCTAGACTGTTTTCAAGTACCTTTTCTGATCTAGTTTTAAAAATTCTAAGCAATGGGACTTCTGCTCCTCCCCTGACAGACTGCACCTGAACCTGAGCACTTAACAAAGAAAACTAGGATGTTTTGTCTGATCCTGTAACTACTTCACTTCATTACTGCTACAGGAATAAAATCTTTTTTTGTTATTGTAAGTTTATGGCCCAGTCCCATTTCACTCCCCCCTCTTCTTCACTAACCCAGGGTTTGGTTTTTTTTTGAGAACTATCTGAATTCAGTTATTTTTATCCTGATGAGCAAATCTCATTCGGTAACACATTCTTTTTCTGTGGGCGTCTTAATATTTTTGTTATCAGATCAATCTCCTGGTATCCAGAGTTTGTCTGAATCTTCACAATATGACTTCCTTAGTTATTCTAAGATGCATCTCACATGTGTTGTCTAGACTAGAAACAGATACTCCTGACAAATAAATACCAAAAGCTGGAGTACTGAGAAACTTTGTACCCATAGCCAAACCCAAACCATCATCTATTAGGAATATCCAAAAGAAATGACAGAGACATCACAACGACAAAAAAAGGTGTCAACTTTCAGGGAGAGTAAAAATTTTAAAAAGCACCCAGATTTCTGCATAATATTTATCTTTCACCTGAAACTTCGGTGCACAGAGAGGGCGACATCTCTGGTAGTCCATGACGCCTTCACATCCAGAAGTACATTGATATTTTCAGTGGTTTTAATCAATTCTGCACGATCGGCTGCCTGAAAACGTCCTGAAAGCATGAGGAAATTAGAGAGTACCATTACCTTCCATCTTCATTTCTACATTAATACTTATTAGTGTTAAAAGGCTGTGTCAGAATTTCTATAAGAAAACATCTCCTTCCCCTGTTCCTGTCCTTTGTTTACATTCCTAATTCAAAGCCTCTGGCTGTGTGACTCATCATGGCAAGTCAGGATGTGTAAAGCACTTCAGGTAATTGTCTTGCATTTTCCCATTGTGAAAACAAAAAGAAAACAAAAAGAAAACAAAAAGAAAACAAAAAGAAAACAAAACGAAAAACCAAACAAAAAAAAAACCCCCAAAAAAACCCCAAAAAAAATTAAAAGCACCCAAAGGAAAACCTTACACTGGAACACTTTGTTTTATTTCTTCCCAATACTACAGTATTTTGAGTTTAAATACTAGAATACTTCCTGTAATTGCAAGAATGTCCATAAATTACTTTAATAATGAGATGCACTTACGATTTTTTTCAACAAACACTTTGCTAACAGGCTGGCTAATTCCAGTGGGAGCAGCAAACACAGGCTGCTGATCTGGGCTATTTCTGTTTTCATCTTCAATGATGTCTTCCTCATCCACCTCCAGCTCATTTGAACCCTGCGTTTCAGCTGGCCGAGGTTTCCTGTCAGTACAGAACATAAAAGGGTGCAAAGAACAGGAATTAAAATATAATACCTGAAGGCCCTTATGAACACTTAACATACCTAAATTGACTGATAAGAACCCACCAGGCTCCTGACCTGTATAGTATTACTCCCATTTATAATTTTAAGGACTAAAGGTCTCATGGGACGGTTAACTAAAATGATATAGCCAACTCTTGATTTGGGGGGTTTTCTCTCAAATTCCTCCCTGTGTCAAAACAATAAGGTGGAATGAAATACACAGAGAGGTTAACAAATAGGAAAAAATACAAAATGCCAAACCAAATACAAGGGTAAGAAAGTGGACACTTGTTAGGAGAGTGCCTGAAATGATCTAAAGGCATAGTTCTTGGAGGAAAGGCAATTAGAAGGATGAAAAAGTTAGGTGCCTCCAAACGAAGAAAAGGCTAGTGAGAATGAAAGAAAGCAGTAATACATTGTAACTTTTTCATGTAACCAAATGTGACAAAATATTAAGCTCCTGTATTCAGTACTGCAATGCATCCAGGAATGCATTTTAAAAAAAAAACAGTGAAGAACGTTAGATCTGAACCCTGGAAAGACCTGCACGCATGACATTTATTACACAGGCTGAACAGTATTAATGGGCTTTTTATATTTTACGTTTTATAATGTGACAATGTAAAATACTACTCAGCCAAATGCACTTTCACAATTATTCCAAATTATGAGCTACAGTAGTTTTGTCTCACTTTGGTTTTTTTCTCTGCTTGCGGGCCACTGTTTCTTCAGCTTCGGGAACATCCACACCATTTCCATTCTGAAACAGGGATGCAACATTTTGCTCGGTAAAAGAGGTCTCAGAATCTGAAGATTTAAGGTAAACCACGTGAAAGTTTCAGCTTTCATAAAAATGGTAATACACTCAAATACATTAAGGTATTACGTAAACACAGTAGCAAGCAAGGAATGACCATCTCAGCACTGAAAGCTGTAAATAATCTATTTTATCACTTCCAAAAACATGTTGCCATGATTTGCATGAGGAAAATGCATCTCTTTTTACCTATCCTACAAACCTGTAGGATCCTATGCATATCCTATGGAAAAAATGTATCCTATGGAATCTGAAATCAGAAAGCGAAACTCTAAGCTACCATTACCTCAAAGATTACTTTCAGCTGCTTTAAGTACAAAAGCATGTAAAATCAGGTTTTACGCCAAAATACAAGTAGGCCAGCTGTTTTTCAGTGTCAGGAAGTTTTATTCATTGCTCTTTGTAATCTACAATTATTTGACATACCAGCAGGTACTTTCTTCTTCTTGCGTTTCCTCTGAGGAGGTTCATGAGGTTCAGGAGTTAGGGGCTCGCTGCTTTCAGACTGTCGGCGAACTGCTGCTTGAACGATGCCATCTGAAAACCAGATGAGGAGACCCAGCACCCTTAATTCAGAGCTGCTGAGAAACAGGCAGGAGAAAGCAGCCTCCTGCCACATTGTGCAGAACATCTGTGTTTTCCCAGCTTATAGCAGAGATGAAACTGTATTGGCTGGGAAATAGAAGAGCTGGGAAACCAGTGTGGTAAGGAAGAATATACAGAAGTGATAGCTGACAACCCTCCTTCCACCCTGACAATTTCATGCCCAGGAGGAAATTCAAGTATCCAAGAAGTAGGACAATTACCATTTGGGCAACAGCAGAGACCCGACTGAAAGAAATCCACCATATGAAGAATTATATTTCTGTATTTTTCCCTTTCTACATGCAAAGATTATAGTGCGAGGGAAAAGAAAAAAACTAACGGTTTGTTACAAGCCAGTTCACACAGGTATGTACGAAGGCAAACCAGCATTCTATCGACAGAAAATTCAAATGCTAAGCATACATCAAAATATATATATATATCAACTGCTACATTTTGGAGGAGCTACATTTCCATGAGAGGTTAACACAAATTAATCAAGTACTGAAGCAGAAGTAGCATCAATCTGCATGATCAGAAGTAGAAAGGCATAGTTCCTTCTCCATTTTACATGACATTTATTTTTTTATAGCTCTTTCAAGTACTGAACTTTTTATGACAAAAACTGAGTCTATCTTTGTTTTCAAGCAAGGACTTTCTCACCTTTTATAAAGCTCTGCTATGTTAAAATGCAAATTTATCCAGCAAAGTAATGGCCAAAACCAAAGCATACTTTGCATTATCATTCAGCTCATTGAAAACAACAAAAAACAAAACACGATCCTTGGGGAACTCCTGATAGTAATAGCACTACTTGTTGTATTTAAAGGTCTTTAAATGAGGCCTCAATTGTACACCCATTAAAGGAAATCAAGGAGGTTTACTCATCAAATCACAACATGGACCCAAGTCAAAATTAAGTTTACAAAAATGCTCTAGATTCTACCAACACATTCTGCTTTGCAAAAATAGATCAGACTTGTAATCTTGCTTAAAACTGTATGTTTGTTGTGCAGATCCACTTCTTGTAAAAGTGAAAAGCTCTGTTATTAGTAATTTTTTAGGCTCTTAACTCTTCAGTCACAATGGAACGATCAATTTATGACTTTATTTGGCCAAGAACCAAATGTGAGCCTATTTGTTAAATGAGTTTTATCCTAGTTCATTTAAAAATTAAAGTACTTAAGACCCTCAACATAACAAGCAGCTTACAGCTAGAAATGACTATTTAAAGAAGTATCCAAAAATTTCAGGAAGGAAAAAATAGGAAGAATAAAGGAACATTTTCAGTTCTGTATCAAGACATGCTGTATATACTGAGAGCAGATCTAAAGAGAAAGAGCAGAGGACAGAACAAGTTACTGTAGCATTACAGACTCATTCTAAACCAACATCACTTCGTGAAAAAAGACTGCAGTTGTTGAATATAAAATAAATTCTAATAAATTAGCTGAGAACACTACTCAAAATAGAGTACAAGACTGAAAACCATGTTCTGTCAGGAGTACAGCTGTAGCACAAGTCTCACTCAGGATTACAAACACGGTTTTCAGTCTTGGCAGGACCTTACCTAGTGGAGTCTTTCCTTTGGGTTTCCGTTTTTTGGGACGACTGAGTGGAATTTCATCTGCAGAACAGAAAACAAGTATAGGTGCCCAGTGTGGCCAAACCCCCACTTCCTTTTTTTTTTATAAAAAAAAAAACAGCAATTCTACACTAGTTTAAAAATTGCCTCTTTTTCCACGTGAAGACATCCTTCACTTTTTACAGGTCAGATGACAATTCAGTTCACATAAGGAGGAACTGTAAAACAGATGGCAGGAAAACAGAATAACACAACAGAAATTAATATGCACTGCACATGTGTTAAGTGAAAAACTGAAATGCTCTAAATAATGCTCTGAGGAATAAACTTCTTTAGAGCATAGTGGTAACTTTTCAGTTACCTTGATTCAGTATGGAAATAGCAACAGTGAAGAGAACAAATCAGTACAACAGACAGCTCTTGCAATGGCAGTGCAGGTATCCATGCAATTTTAAATAATCAGCCAGCGTTTAGGAAAAAGCCTAAGGCTTAAAAGTGAGGATGAAGTGACACCAAATACACATAAACACTGGAATTACCAATGTTTATAATTCTCTTTAATGCCAGAATAGCTCACCTTGGTCTCTACTTCGAATTAAGGAGAAAAGGTGTTGAAGAGCGGTGTAAAAGGAATAAAGATGAACAAAAAGTTAATTTTGAATCAATTACAATTCACAACAGTGAAATTCACACTGCTGCTTTTGCGATTTTGCTATTTATCCATATAAGCAGTAGCATACAATGGGTTTAATGGTACAAAGCAATCGTCAGGACTCAACACTGTTCGTGACTATGCACAGCTTCTTGGTTGGCTAGCTGTGGATCAGATTAAAAGATTTAATCACCTGGCTAATTAAAACTTGTCTCACTGCCTGGCGTGTAACAATCCCACAGAAGTTATGAAACATTTGAGCATATACACCACTAAAAGACAAAATCTTTGTATGCTGTATAAATGCATCACATTTGCTTTTAGGTACTCTGAACAAATCCTGAAGTACCATGTCATAAGAACTGTATCATTACCATTCCTCCCACACTGAGGAAAAAGCCCAAATTTTTCCTTACACTACAATGAACTAGTAGACATCTACAACACTATTCAAGAATATCTAGTTTAATTTCAGAAATTGCCTGCTCTGGAATTAAGATTTGTGATTAAAAATAACATGAAACAAAGAGAGAAGAAGCTATTGGAAAGGACATCAATAAAACTAAAGCAGATTTTAATAAAACCATATTAATAAAGCTATTTGTCTGAAACTTTTCAAAGGGTTTATCTCTCACAGTATTAAAACTGAGGCGATATAATAACATTTTTTTGCCTCTGTAAAGTTTTTATTCCTTGTATGGGACTCTGGACAACAAATTAGCAGGAAACCAATTGTTTTTAAAGCCATAAAAATTACTCAGATGATTACTAAACTCATTTCTTTTCATTTCATTAACTTGAAGAACACTGCACTACAGACCCATGATCAGTTCCACAGAATGAAAGTGATTTTACCTTGGCACTGGAGGGAGGGCACGAGGTGGACACTGAAAGACAAGAGAGAAGTCAACTTCTGTCAGAGTGAAAACACCTCTCAGCAAGCAGCTATTGCCAGATATGATCAGAAGACACTGATTATATCAG
Source organism: Heliangelus exortis (assembly GCF_036169615.1). NCBI lineage: Eukaryota > Metazoa > Chordata > Aves > Apodiformes > Trochilidae > Heliangelus > Heliangelus exortis. The sequence goes on along the minus strand of NC_092427.1, from coordinate 38,869,166 downwards.
TGCATTGCTTGGTATGCCTGTTAAATAGCAAGCACCTCCTGATGGAGATGCTCCACAGGAGTAATAACACTAGAGATGAATGAACAGTATGCTTTTACCAGAGTTCTGATGGGCACTGCAGTAGAGACACACACCTATCAGCTGTATGCAAGGTGCAGCTCACATTTATACTGATTTAATTGGAAAATGTATTAGTCACTCTAAGTATCAAAACACCACAATAATTTACACACAATATACTTGAACAGTGAACGGCGTGAGCTATTTCCTATTAACAAAGTTGTAAATTCAGAACAATAGCAAAAACAATAAAAGGGAACAAGCTTTTCTTTATGAAAAAGACTTTTAAATATAATAAAGCATTCATTTTCTTATACATCTAAAAATACTTTACAGCAAGTCAATCACAACTGATATATAAAATTAAGTATCTCCTGTTAATCTGTAACCAAGATCCAACTCGGAATATTCTACGATTGTGATCTGGCACTTTTTTATCTCATCTAGAAAAAAGGCAGGCAGTTTACTTTCAGATTGTGTATTACAGAATTACAACGGAAGAGTATATATGAATAAATTATTTCCCACACACGAAAAATTCAGTTGATATCAGAAGGAAAAAACAGACTTCAAGACTCAAGGACCTACAAACTTACCACTTGTTTCTTTCCCATAAAATTTGAAGCTGTTCCCTGAAAGAGGCACTGTGAACCGACCTGTACTTACTCACCGCTTGCGCTGAACCTCAGCTAATTCTGAACTAAAAATAAGCTTCTAACAGCCAGGATTAGCTGGAAGTGAACCTTCCTGCTCCTGGGCTAGGGCCCAGTACTGCTCCCATTTGGAACCATTGCAGTTTGTTCCATTACAGCAAACATTACTCACACTGAAAAACCTTTAACTCCATCTGCTGATAGAGATCCCAGTAAGTTTTCCTTAGGTTTGTTTACCCCAAAAAAGTAAGACACCTCGTGCAAGGAAGGGTTTGCAGGATTAGGCCTCAAATCTCTGTCTTGGCTTTGGGACATGCTGAAGCCTGGCTGCAAGCACCATTTACACAGGTGGAGAACAGTACACCTTGAGGGGGCATCCAACAAACTGGCCTCTCACTCAAGGCCACCCAGAAGATGGAATCGCTCAGCCCAGAGGGGTGAGGGCTCACTCAATGGTACCCCATATCCAGAAGTATTCACTCACCAAGGTGAGGGGTAAGGGCACTCCATACCGGGACGTTTCCTTGGATGGTGTCCCAGACCTAAGGGGAGGGCTTCCAATCACCAACCCGCTGCTCCCAGAACCACAACAGTCGGGCTCTACGGGGGTCCCCCCACATTTATAGCCTGCTGAAAGCTGAACCGCCGCCACCCATTGGTCGCCGACCCTAGGCTGCCCCGTGCCGAGCCACCCCATTGGCTGCAGGCCCTGCCTGTTCAGTAGGGGTCCCGCCTCCCCGTTCCCGCCACTGCGCCCCGCGTGCTGGCCTGCACACAGCCTGCCCTGCAGCTCCTGTGAGGCGTGGCAGCCATTTTGAAAGCCCCGACCCCCGGGTCAGGCCGGTGGGTGCGTGCGCGCTCCTGCCCCAGGCAGTAATTACAGGCTGTTTAAAATGGCTGATATTTTAAATAGCTGAGACAAATGTTGCCGCGCCCTGCCGTTTGACCCCCTCCACAGGCGACCCCGCAGCAGGTAGAGCCGCCCCCCACCCTCGCCGGACCCTCACCGCGCCGGGGCCCTTCCGCCGTGCCGCCATTCTGCTACCGCCGCCGCCTGTAATATCCCGGGAGCGGCGGGGAGGAGCCGGCCCTCACTCCCGCCCCTCGCCGGGCCTGCGGGATCGCACAGAGTGAGACTACGGCCACAACCTCGGCAGGGAAGCCGGCCCGGTAAGGGCTGCGTCCCTCGGGCTGCGGGCGAGTAAAACCCCGTTAGTGACAAAACCAGGTTTCTAGCCTCCTTCCGCTTGTAGCCACGGACGCAGTTTGCGACATGATACTGTACACAGTAAACAGAAAGGAAAACAAACATAGAAAATTAATGTGGTAACATTTGGTCCCAGCACAAATGGACACGAAGCAAATGGAACTCGAATGAGAACATCTTTCTTTTCTAACAGTGCAAATAGATCTATTTGTAGGCAAACACGTGAAAACCGGGTGAAAAAGTGGACAAATGCCTGACGAGGCAGCAGAGGTAGGAGCTGATCATGCACCAGCAGCACAGACCTGCCTTCCACCTGTCGGGACGCTGCTCCTGTTACTGCTTTAAGTTGCCTCCCAAAATGCAGACAAAGAGGATCTGAGATAAAATTCAGGTCCTCCTTTTGTTCCTGATTCTGTAAAACAAACACTTTTGCATCTAGTGCATTTTAACACATATCTTTCCCTTTTTAAAACTTACTAAGTCCTTAATTCAGTCAACAGATCCTCCTTTAAAAGGGGCAAGAGGCATTCAGGTATGTATAGAAATTTTGGAGTGAAGGTCCATTTTTCCAGCTCATGCCAGAGGGGTTGGAAAAAGGGCTTCTCTTTCCCTGTTGCGCCAACTACCAGGATAGAAAATTTGCTTCGAGGCTCCTCACAAGACTTTAGGACACAGTAAATAGCTCCTTTATCTACAAAAAAAAAAAAGCCTCCTCCTTCCCCAGCTTTATTGTAACCAGGGGCTTCTACTGGGGAGTTTAATTCCACCCCCCGCAATCCCTGTCAATCTGAGTCCCTGTATCTATTGCAAGCATTTCAGAGACAGGATCTAAATTAAACCTAGAGGGGGCTGTTATGCCAGGGATATGGGGACAATCCCTTTTCCAGTGCCCCTCTTGTTTAATATATACACACTGATTTAACTGTAACAAAGTTCTATTTCAATTGATCCCCAGAGACAACTTTCTTACTAGTTCCCTTCTTTTCAGTATTCCATTCCCTCCACCATGCACATTTAACAAGTTATGTATTTCATTTTAAAAGCTTTCCTTCTTAAAAAAAAAACTTTCCTTCTAGTACCACAGTAATTTTTATAAGTCATTAAAGTATCCACAAGTAGTGCTTCATCTCATTTGTCTTTACATTTACAAAACAACATTAAATGCAATCAGTATAACACGGTTATAATTAAGAGTTCTTAGCCAGGGCCGTTTCCCCCCATCTTTTAGGATATAATGTGTCCCTCATTCTTACAATATATAATTTTTTTTCCAGGTAAGGGGATGACTCCCAAACTTAATTCCACTTTTCCACACTGGCAAACATTTGGTAATGTCACCTCCTGCTGAGGACAGTTATCCATTTTAATAACAAATAAAAGACTCAAGTCAAACATAGACAATAACAGACACAAGTGAAACAGACTGTTAACAAACAACTGACACAAATTTAAAACAAAAAACAAACAAAATTGACAATTGTCAGAGACAAGTATAACAGCAACACTTTTAACAAGATCTCTTAACAAAGATACCAAGAGGAGTGCTCTCAAAACCTCTCCTACGTGTACACAGTTCACAAGGAGGGAACAAGCCAAGCAAACCAAAATATCAAAAATACCTGATCACAATGTCTGTAAAAGGCCTCGTTCTGCTGCTCACTCTCCAGTGGGGAGATCAGAGGGGTCCCTGGAAAATCCCACAGTGCATGCTGGAGTCAAAGCAGTGAGAGCTCCCCTCCAGAGGCATGCAGCAGTCAAGGTCCAGTCCAATGTGATGTCCCATCTGGGTCACCAGAAAACTTACCATTTGAAGTTAATTCCCAAAATGCAGACAAACAGGCTGCTTTTAGGAAGGAAGCCTTGTTATTTATTGCAGCCTTGTGCAGAGTGGGGTCCTTAGTGCCTTCCCACAAACTAAACCCACTGAATCAGATTTACCATGACATATTGATACACAAAACTATAAAACTGGGGATCCCCCAAAGTCATCCTTACAAAGATTGGTTAGTGATTTACACATACTTACATCACAATTTCTACCATCATGGATACTCAGGGGAAGGGGCTTCATCTGGGCAGACGTCTTTCTGACCTGGGAGTTTGATTTTTAGTATTATGATATAATGCTGAGATAAGTACAGGATTCAGGATTGCAAGTTCTACGGCTCCAACTGCCCAAGACTGGTTCAGCAGTCAATCTTCTTGATTTGGCTTCTTCACCACCTCCTGCATTCCTTAAGTTGAAGTAGCCATAGAGAACTCTGCCAAGTTGGTGACTTACATGAGACAGTCTTAAAGCCTCTCAATTAATTTCCTTCTTCAAGACATAGCTACTGTAGGATGTACTTGCTTAGTGACAACTGTATTACTAATTGTGTGGCTTTCTGACCACAATTTTATCTTGCATGTACAGGACACATTTTGCACAAAGCAGTCATATCAGTCTAAATTTCCAAGTTGTTTTTCAACTGTCTCTCCAGTTTCACCACTAAACAAGCAGGCATGCTGGTAGCTGCAGTGTTTGGCATTGACTAATCTTTTTCTAGACTGTTTAAATTGCTTGCACAGATTGTCCTTCAAGGTGAAGTAAGGCCAACAGAATAATCATCTGTATTCCTCACAGGGCAGGACAGCTGCAATGCCAGGTGAAAAGAGTGAGGAACTTGTTTGCCAGAAGCACTGCATCATTAGATGAGGAGAGCATGCTGCCACAGAGCAAACCAATAGGAAAATGGGCTTCTGACTTAATTTTCCTCTTTGGTAAGTCCATGTTCTGTCAGTTTTTACTAAATTGAGTTGATGGAACAAAAGAAAAGACACACTACATATATTATGAAGATAGCTGTGGTTATTTTTACTGTGATGACACACTCTGGTCCTGTCTCAAAAGGTAAAAAGGGTAAGCAGCAAATGAGTACCCTTACAGATTAACACTCTTTGCTCAAAAACAGCATGCTCTTTTAGCATGCTCAGACTGCATATTGACTGAATAAAATTTTTCAGTAAGGCTTCCAGAATGTACGGGTATCACAGTGCCAAAATAACCATAATAAAAAGAAAGGAAAGGACTTTTCTATAGCTATGTACAAGTAAATTATGCAGATATATGCAACAAAATAGAATTTTCTTTATTCTTTTAATTGAGCCCTCATAGTATTTCCTTTTTTTGTACAAAAGTGGATGCAACTGTAACATAAAAAGCTGAACAGCTACAAAGAACATAGTATGATTATATTTCCTGTAGCAGCTTCTTTCCTAATCCTCTTTCAAATCCGTCACATACAAAGATCAATTCTTGCAATCCTGACATTAGGATTATTCTTGAAGTAAAACATAAGCTGTAATCTTTCTGAAGCTGCCTACTGCTCAGAATTAGGGCTGTGTGTCTGAGCATATCCACACTGCAGGGACCCACTGGGGCTCATCCTGTGCACGATGAATTGCAGACAGCAGCTGTGCAGATGCTTCTTGTAGACTGTCATTCACAATTACTTGATCAAAGAACTGACCAAACTGAGCTTCCATTTTCTTAGCTGAATCTTCCATCTCCTGTAAATCTTCCTCCTGTGAGACACAGAGTACATCTATAAAATTTTAGTGTCGTGTGGAGGAACATACCTGCCTGGCACTGGCAGAACACCCTGGGACATGTAAACCAGGGGTGATAGTGCCAGTGTGCTTCATTTCCTTTAGAGTCTGCTATGGGAAAGCATGTCTGCTGCAGTCATCTCCAAGCCTCTGGAACACAGCCACCTGCCACACCATTCCCCAAGGAAATACCTCATCTCTCAGAGTGCTCCATTCACTCCAAAAAGGTTATTCTACTGATGAGTGCTGGCAGAGGATGTTAGTGCCTGGAAGGCAAACTGACTAACATTTGTGTTCTCATTCCACGTTTTAGTTTATTTCCCAGTGTCCATGTTTCTCTCTGCCATAGCAATTGTGACTCATTTCAATACACAGGGACTAAGGTGTCCAAAACGTTAAGATACTTGACTATGATTTGCATGGTAACAATTGTGGCAATGCACTATACACATTGTAAATACAAGATACACCTTTCCTACAAGCAGGGTTTGTATTTTATCTATGGAACTTAGTAGAGGACTGCTATCAATACTGTCATTAAGCATGTGTGAAATAATACATTCTTATAACTACATGAAAAATATTTAAATTATTGAATTATGCACACTTCAGATATTTCATCGCAAACAGTGAATGTATGTGTTGACTCAAATATTGCCACAAGGTAGTTAATTAAAACAAAACCCAAATAGTGTCTCCATTGATGACATTTTGAAGCAAAACCCCCTAATCCCCCAGGTACACACTACAATACTTCCATTTCAAAGCAAATCTGGAGTAGGGAAAAAAATTCCAACAAACCAAACAGAAAAAGACAAGAATAACCTATATTTGATCTTAAAGACACAATAATATTTTTTTAAGCACTAACATAGTATAATGCATTATGTTCTAAACACTGAATTGTTGAATAATAAACTGAGCCTCTTTTACCCCACATCTCACCTTGAATTTCATATTCACATAATAATCCGTAATGATCCTCGCATTTTTACGGGTCTGCCTCATGGAGCTTATGCTGGATGGCTTGATGAATATAATGTAGGGCTTTAATTCATGAGTCCGGGCTACTTGTATACCCTGGAAATTAAAACAACACTGAAGTATTTCAAATGTGTTCATCCCAGTTTTATTCCTATAAAAAGCCAGTTGTTTGCAACATGCTGTTATCCCCAGACATAGCAGTCATGTTTTTCAGAAAGACCTACTTTAAAATGAGCTTACTAATAATTCATTAATTTTGCTTGGTAACCTTATTAGGAAGTGCTTTCAACTCCAGTAAGTGACTGGACATTGTCATTAACAGAGCTCTACAATCAACATTAAAGATGAGTCTGAAATACGCTTGTTTCAACTGCTGTGGAGCTGCCTTTGGAAAAAGTACAGTTTCAGTGCTTCATATTGGAACAAAGTATCCTGCTTTTGGATCTTTGATCTGTGCAACATTCCCTCCTGATAATAAGCGTTTTTAAACTATTTCAAAGCAGTAGAAGGAACTAGGGAAAAAAACCAAAAACAAACAAAAAAAAAGCACAGCATACAAGGTTGGCCAAGCCAGCAGATTTAAAATACAAGCATGAAGCTCACCAGTAATTCTCCTACCTTACAGCAGTTACTGAAGAGCAGCTATATGCCATTACTTCATACCCTTCCAAAACTTGTCCTTTAAACTCACACCCTAAAAAACTGATAGTGGCACATCTGTTCACATAGCAAGAGCATGTTTCCCCCCCTCCCTTCTCCATCTTGTTTAGGAGAAGCATAGCAGAAAAAAAACAAAGGACATTTTCAGATGTGAAATTAAGACTAAACTGTGGCCTAATTTGGCCCTTACGGTGTTTTGGATTTCAAGCAATACCTGACAGGATTTCATGTAGCTTCACTGGTATTTCAAACAGCACAAACCACTGCTAACCAGAGGCTCTGACTGCACTGGCTCTGCACAATTAGAGGGAAGTCTCCAACAGTTACTGCTGAGAGACTGAATGTATAGATCAAGAATGTACAGATAATTTTTTTCCCATAAGATATGAACAGTAGAGCCCCTGTCCTTTTACAACTCACCTGTGGTTCTAAATCCAGTACACAGATCTTCCCTTCATCAAGGACAGTTCGCACTGCATCAATACTGGTACCATACAGGTACCCTTTGTATTCCCCATATTCCAGCATTCTGAAACAGTGGTGAGGAGAAGGAAAATGAAAGAGCATTTGAATCTCAAAAGGTTCTGTTTAAGGATGAAATATTCAATGATTGTAAAACATACTGAACACTGATGAACAACCTCCACCTTTGTTCTTCCTTGCTACACTGGGCACAAAATCAGAAACATTGCAGTTTGACATATCCAAAGCACATATTTTTCCACTCATACTGTTGTTACAAATGATATCTTTAGAAGTTGTGATTCTAATGATAAAAATGCTGGCATAGTGCTAATAACCTCAAATCAGAAGATGTCAAAGCAATTGAAACAGCTACAGGAGTGTAGCTTCAGGCGCCGAGCTGGTCTGTCTTAGCAGTGGGATTATCGAGGCACAGAAAAGAGCAGACAAGTTTGAAAGTTTGGCCCTTACAGTTCTGGTACTGGAGGCATCATCCCTACAGCAGTTTTGCAGCGGAGCTGCAGATCAAGAACAGGTCTGACTCACTGCTCAATTTTAGAACGCAGTCCAGTTCCTAGAAGGGTTCAAATCCTAACTTACATGCACAGTAAATGAGGTCAGGCCTGGAGATCCCACTTTCCTTTAGAAAGATTCTGAGATTAATTGTAGAGAAGGCTATTTGCAACTCACACACAGTTTTTCAAGTAATGGCTCAAGTACTTTCACCAAAATTTACAACAAACATGCACAGTGAGTGGAGAGGCCCAGAAGCCTAACTACACAACTGTCTCTTCTTGGATCGTGTCACATTTTAAGTAACAAAAATGTAACCATCTCTCCCAGTTACCTGTGGCTATACACCATGTTTTCAAAGGTTTCCTTTGATACATAGTGATATTCACGACCATTAATTTCGTAACTCTTCTGAACACGAGTGGTGTCTGGAAGGAGATAAACACACAAGTCAACTGCAAGTAAATTCTTGTAATCTTATACACGACAGTGAGACAACTTTCATGAGGGACTATAAATCAGTATTTCCATAAGTAATTCAATGAGCTGTAGCCATTTGTTAATACAGAGAAAAATCCTTGTCTGCTCTACTGGTAGACCAGTGCCAATTCCCTGGAAATTAGCAAAGTACATCTGTATTTCTTGGAATAGGAGAGTAGTTTAATACAAATATCTGTAGGTCAAACCAATCAGGAACTACTTTGGAAATAGGTGCAGAACTGTTTTTACTCATCTGAGGTCAAATTTATTAAATTTAATTTGGAAACATCTGGCAAAGCTTCCCACACTTGCACCTTCCCCATATTAAGGAATCTTAAGCACAAAAGAATTCCTGAATTTTCAGCCAGTTTCAGATTAAAGATTTTCTGTTTAGTTACCCAAAGCACAATAACCAAAGAAGCACAGGTAGAAACCATTGCAATTATTACGTGAGTTACTACACCGTGTAAGTCTCATCTGAGACTAGAAGGGTTGTAAGGAACGCTTCGGTGCCTACTACGCACCAACTTCTCTTGCCTTCATTCTCATACCTGATCACCTAAACACTACGAACTTATAATATCCCTAAGAAGCAATCTTTTCTAAACCAAGGAAAAGCACTCATCAGGATTAAACAAAATCATGCAGACACCCCACACTACATAAAGCTTTAAGGGTTTCATGAGCTTGAAAATACCACTGTCTGCTTTGCCAGAATAAGGAGATAACATTTTAAATGACATTTTATAAAAGAAAGCTCCTCTGGCTTGCAGTAGAGCTGAAAAAACAGACATACAGGAAAGAGTGTATGAATACACAAAGACAAGAGAGAGGTGCTTGTCATCTCCTAATGATGTTTGAGCAGGGTAGGTAGTGGGGGAAAAAGGAAGGACTTTGCGTACGAGGTACAGCACTTTGAAACTCTCGAGGGTTACTTGCAATAAGCCTTCGCCTTAGCTCATTCACACCAACTCCTGCGGGACCTGGAAAGTTGGAAAAGCAATGTATATTACTGTCAGAGACCATTTTCTAACACATTGCACACACACATGAAATATAAGTTCCCAAAATGGTACCAGAAGTGACTGAAGCATTGTGATGGATTCAGGGTGAGGAAAAAACAAAACAAAACAATACTTGCCAGCAATATAGCCATACCCAGAAAGCATTTCAGGAATACCATTTAAAAATATTAAATTCTCTCACACTTAGAAAGCACACTGGATTCATTTTTACCCCATTTGCCTTACCAGGATCATGGAACACTGAGAACAGCTTCCTTTCAGGTACTCTCACTAAAGAGTACTTGAGAGCCCGCAGCCCACTTAATATTTTGTATACAAAGCACTATTAAAAGAGTCTCTAGCTTTCCCTACTGCCCCTAAGGTTTTTCTAGTCTGCAGTATAATTTCAAACATTCCTCTTGCGTTTCCACATCCATGCATTTAACAGTGGCTGTAGAGATGCCTCCATGTAGACATTTTCTCATTGTCTATACTAGTCTCAACTGAATATAAAGAGAACCCTTTCCCTAGTAAAATCCATTATCAACCTGTACTCATAACTGTATGGCCTCTTCTGAGGACTTTTTCTTTGTTTTAAAACATTCACTATCCCAGGCAAAGAAGATGATACTGACATGAAACTTTAAAACCCACATCAGGGTCAAATTACAGACAATCACTTTTCAAATGTTGTTTTGAGAGCTACCTGCACAGTCTGCAGCTGCTGTGGTCAGCAGCAGGAAATCTCACTGGATAAGACCATGACTGAATATTTCCTCCCTTACGCTACAGCTTGTGAAATTTGGGTGAGAAAGTGATTAACCTCTTACCTACAAGTATAATGAGCCTGTTTCGGTCTGATGGGTGCCGCTGGTACCTCACCACCTCTTCATAGGGAGCTGCCAGAGTGCTGTAACAGCTGCTGGGGCACCGAGCACAACAGGACTGCTGGCTGCTCCGGGACTTCCTGCGACACAGCCGCATGCTTCTGCGAAAACCAGCTGCAAGACACAAAGAGATCTGTACTGGAAAATACACCTGAGATGCTGGCAACTAATGCTTTCATCTAGAGTCTCTTTCCAAGCCACACACAGAAGATATTGGCTTTTTGAGCTTTTTGCAGGGTGCAAGTTACTGAATTTCATTGATATACTTGTTATGCCAACGTGGTAGAGCTTGTAAGCATTGAAAGAGGAGGTCAAACCTCACTGGAAGTCACCTGAAAATTGTCCCAGAATTAAAGACCCCCAAATGATCCCCAAAGGAGATCAGCTAAAGGAGAAGTCTCTGGCCACATAAAGCATCGTTAGGGAACAGCTAGTTTTTTGATAGTGTAGCTTGTTCACACTCCTAATGCAGATCTGGAACATTTTCTTCAGCCTCTAGAATGAATACCAATATTTTACAGGCTGCTGTTTTAAAAGCAACAGGGATAGGTTTGTTGCTCCACCTTACCATCCAACTCTGAAAACCTCACTTTAAAGCCTACTATTACTATCTTCACCAGGTGACAGACAACATCTAGTAAAATTACCTGTCAACTAAGGGAAATCTTAACATCCAGTTAAGTTAAAATAGTGACTGTCTCAGTAGAAACCTATCAGGAAGAGAGATTTAACTGGAGAGAATAAAGACTGGGAGATGGGAAGCAACTTCTTTAAGTTTGGAAAACAAGTAAAATTGAATTCATTTAAGTCTTCAGGTGAATAAGGAAAAAAAATTTAACTTCAGACCAGCACTTTATCTAGATCAAGCCCCAAACATTTTACTTATCTTTAGTCATTGCGTACCAATAAAGACTCGACCAAATTCACCAAATTCTTCCTCTTCTAGAATATGAAGGACAAAGAATAATGAAATAAAATAACAGTGAAAGCTTTAGAGCTAGATGGCTAATAATTATTGTTGATCTCAAATGAAACACATTTTCAGTAAATGTACGGAAGTACCATAAAAAAGAACAATATAATATGAAGTATTCGAATAGTTCACGTGACCAATTTAAAGAACCTATATTTTTGTAAGAGAAAAATTAACTTAGTAACTGTTGGTATTTTCTAAATTAGATTTGAAACAACTGTATATTTGGTTCATTGCTAAGAAAACTGTGCCAGCTAATGTTTTGAAATACTTATAGTGAAAACACCTCCACATAACTTAAGCTTTTCAAGTGAAACCCAGCTTACTAGAATTCTCTGGTTATAGCATTTCAATAACCAATAAAGTAGGTCAAAATCAATAAAAAAAAATTTGTAACTCAGTTTCTGCCTGTGCTTGGAAAATGCAACATGCATCTGCTCTGATCTTTCAGGCTGAACAAAGACCTGATTTTATTTTTTCTTTTTAATCACCTTTGGATCAGTGATATCTGTGCTTCAATATCCCAGGCTAATGTGTTTCCACCAATTCATTTTGTTCCCATTCTCATGCTGTTCATTGTGAAGGCTTAACCATTCAGGTGAGCGTCCTAAATCTCTATATGTAATTGTGTTTTTTTTAATGAAATCTCTCCTGCAAGGCTCAAAAATGTTGATTTCGCAGTAGATAAATGCCTTTAGCAGTTCAGAGGCTATTTTATAAATGTGAATTGAAAATAAGTAACTGAGGGGAAAAATGGTGTGAGCAATATTCAGATTTCTCTTCAAAAAGGACTTAGAATTTTCCCTTAATTACATACTCAGTTATCCAAGCTGTGTGTTGCCTTTATTTAGGCCTTATTAGAGCAAGAATAAAATACAAGAAGACATAGGCATATCTTTAAAAGTTAGTAACTGTTCCAAGGCAAGAACATTCTTTAACTTGCAAAGCATGAAATATATCATATTTTACCACTACATTCTTTGATTTTCAGTTATCAAAACAAAATTAGATGTATAGTTGTTACTCTTATTCACCTCTAGACACTCTTCACTACATATACCTTTAAAATACTATTTGTTCCAAAATTTCTCAGTGTACTAAGAAATCCTTGTTTATGACAGTAGCAAAAAACTACATGGCACAAACTCCTTGTTCAGGGCCAAGTTCAGAGTGCTGTTTAGGTAACATATTCCTGTCTCATTTCTATCTTCAGGTCTTTTGAGCCATCATTCAAATCTTTGAGCATTTCTACTTCATCTGCCCATTCTTTTATGGTGTGAAGTGCAGTATAGAATCCTACAGGGAACAAGAAATTCAGCTAGCAAGTATTGTAAGAGGAGTGGTAGTTCCTGGTAATGCAATAAACACAGATACAGTCAAATAGAGTACTGATAAGAGGAGACAGAAAAAAGTTAACATTACCTTCTTTAAGCTCCTCTGCATGTTCAGACAGAGACAGATATAAAACAATTAGTTTTGGTTTGATGCTCTAAGATTTATTTTTTTTTAAATCCAACCAGCATTGTCCAGTGTATTTAGGGCATTTAGGAAACAGGTACTGCAGGCTTTATAGCTAAAATATGCTTGCTTGAGCATGAATTGTCAGTTTGCAAAGAAGGAGAGACTCAGCTACAGCATCCATGTCAGTATTGTACTTGCAAATTAAATCACATGGATGTTCAAGTACTGGTTAACTTAAAGTAAAATGAAGGGTAGGAAATACTTGCACCTTCATTCCTCCGGCTGTCTGGATACAGCAGAGAGCTGACTCAGCACTGAGTAGCAAATAGGATTTGCAAGAGTAATTCCCAAGTGTAGTTATCAGAAACATCTTAGCCTGAAAGCAAAAAACTGTCCCATAAGACCTGTTGATTCTGGCTTAAAAACTTTGGGCATTGCTTGAAAGGTGGAAGAAAACAAGCCACCTGTGATAAAAGCAGATCGTTGGACCAGCAAATAGGAACCTTGTGAAGAAGAGCAAAGGTAATGACATTTTCTCCACAAAATTGCCAAATATCTCAAGAAGTTTATCATTAGTAACTTACTTTAGGGGAAAAATTACTTATATTAGAAGAGGCTTCATTAAAAAAAATAAAACACACCAATTGATTGTATGTCTTATACATAAATCATTTGTTTTATAAAAAAAACAAAAAAAATTTGCATGGTTTCTTGTTCACCATCCATGCACACATAACAGCTTTTCTCTTTACCCCATCAGCTCCTACAGGCACTGGGAATTCAGGCCTCAGCTGCCCTGAGGTAATCCAATTATCTGCTGACATCAGTGCAGCCCCTGCTGTCACGGCTTGCACGGGTATAAGTGATTAGGATTTATTGAACAGATCTGGTACTGATGCACAAAAAGAAACACATGTGGTGTAACAGGACCAAAACCTTACTACAAAGATAATGAGACAGCTAGAAGAAAATTTAAGGCAACAGGATTTTACCTAATGGCTTTTCAAACCAGAACAGCATCTAAAACTATAGTGGCTGATTTTTGTCACCTGTTTGGTTTTAAGACATTTGCTTGTCTCTGGACACCCTTCTCACAGCAGAACAATAGCAAGGAATTTTGAGTTGTGTCAGAAGAACTTACCAGACTCAAATGTTTCTTCATCTTGTTTAGTGATCCAGATAGCAAAGACATGAAAATAAATTCAAAATATAATTCTTTTCCTTATATAGAATTTCAGGATCAGAAATCTATTTTCCAGCTTCTGTCAGTCTGTCACACAAATACTTTCCCTACTTCCCTCTACACTGAGGTGGTAAAATACAGCTCACCACACTTGAGTTAACTGTCTGGTCTCCCTCTTTCTAGTCCTACAAGATCACATCACTCATGAGAGCTTCCTGCATTACCTTGGGAGAAGGAAGAAAAACTAACTTGCTTTAGGCAGCAAGTCAAGCTAAGAGTCTTCACATGTACTGTTTCCTTGTAAAAACCTGCTCTTGCTTGTGCCTAAAAACAGTCTCCTGAGATCAGTCTCTTGACAACAAATTGTGTGAGTTTTCCAAGACTACAATCATCTGCAGTCTTAAATCTACAATAGGCAAAACCTATGGTGATGTTACAGCCACATTCCAAAGCCTGAGTCAAAGAGCCTGGATCTCATTCAGGCAGGTATTTTTGGGATGGTCCCTCTTTTTGGCACAACCCTTCGCCATAAACATTGGACACCAGAACTGTAAACAGCTCGTTTTAATAGACTAATGTAGGATCATGTTTCCAGGATATAAAAAAAAAAAATACAATTTTCTACCATTAAGGTCACTGGGAGAATGAGTGGTTTTATCTGGAAAATAAAAGCAGTTACCTGTTTCCACACACTTGTCATCAATCTGCATGTCATCTTCTACAGATTAACATGAGGGAAAAAAAAATAATCAGAAAAACACTAGAGAGAAAAAACCCTACAGATATTACAGAACACAGCTCAGACATCAGAAAGAAAATATCTGAAGCTCAGATAAGCTTTAGACATCTTTAAGAATTTTAACACTGTTAACTCAAACTTATTGCTGTTCCCTGTCTTTGGTGAGCAAAAGGTTCTTAAACTAGTGCTCTGAAGGGCTTGTGGAAGAAAGGCAAATATATCTAACTTGAATTCTCCTCTGGAAATAATATAAGCTGTCAGATGGCTGTCACTCTGTTTATGTTGTAGATACCTATTTATTAAGTATTATCATGGCAGAATATAATTCTCCACTCAGTGCCTTTCTCTCCTGTAGCTTTTAGAGGTGTGTGTTTCTTTCCAATACACTTCATTAAAGGAAGGCATTTTGTTTGATCTTATAATTATTTTTACACAGAAGATAAGAAAAATAAAAGACTGACTCAGCTCCCTCTCTATCCACATCAACTCATGTCCCTGAAAGGGGATCTTGTGGCCTTGCAGAATCTCGTTGCTCACAGTACAGCAAGGTTTGTGTGTTCTGTTCTTGCATGCCCCTCCAGATAGTCCTCGTAGGAGCTATTTTCCAGTTACACGGCAACTGTCAGGGCACCTGTCAACCACATTCTGCCCATTAATATATCCTCTAAAGAAATACTCTCTCATAGCTACTCAGGTGAACTGCCAAGGATGTGAGAGAAAGGAGGAGAGGAAAGTAGAAGGTTCGTCAAAGCAATGCATACGAACTGTCATTTCCCAGCCAGATACTGCACAGCTCAAGTCCCACTTTAAGATAAGGTAAGCTTCCACTATTTCAAATAAAAAAAAAGACTATTTCAATTATGCTAAGCACACCAAATGCCAATAACCTGTGTTTCTTTTGCATGTATTTACCAAGCTGCCTCATCTGTAAAACCTTATGCTCTATTGTACAGCAATACAATCTTGTTCAGATATGACTTCCTACCTTCTTCCACAGTGCTTACTGGCACAGCGTTTCCATTGAAGCAGTTAAAATACAATAAGATTATGGTGAAAGAGAGCTCCAGCTCTAACAAGCAAAGCAATCAGTGTGAGAAGAAAGCTAGACAATGAAACATGTTCACAAGAGAAATGAAACACTTATCCAAGAGAAAAATTAATTTGGTACTAGTATAAAGAACTATAGAAGAAAATGGGGAAAGAGAAAACAGGAAGAACAGTCTTTGTCTGGGAATACTTGCATGTTTATGGCATAGGATAATGTTTCTGGATTTTCACAAGTAAACTCATGGGCAGCATAGCTTATCTTACACTGATTTTACAGCTTTTCCTCAAGTAAAAAAGTTCGATCTTTTTCTCAAAAGTTTTCATGTCAAAGAAGCTTTCTAAACATACTGCATGGCATCTTCCAGAGCAGAACTGTTACCTATGTCCCTGGAAAGCCAGCTAGTACAGCTATCACTGGAGACTTATTCACACCCAATGCTCCTGAAGAAAATTGACTCTCCTGAATCTTACAGACTTCAGGAGTTGAATTCACAGTTTTGCTCACAGTCACATCCCAAGTACACTGGAGACCACACTGGGATGGTGGAGCCTCCACCATCAGTACTCCAGGTAAAACTACCAGTAAGTATTTTCTTTTTACTGGGGACAGTTAACACATATCTGAGGTTTCAGTATGGCTCCATAAGCAATGTCTTTGAATTAGACTGAATTGTATGAGCTTCTATTTCAGTATCCCTGGAAACAGAGACAAGACCTTTCTTTCTTTTTTTTACTCTGCCAGTCGTGTAACTTTTCACTCACATATTGATGATTTGGGACAGAGATGGGGCTGGAAAGGCTGAGACCACCAGAATTCTCGCTGCTTCCTTTGTAGAAATAAATATATCACAGTTAAAGAAACAAAACAGTCAACAAGTGCATTGTGCTTACAGAATAAGATCAATTAGTACTGAGATGACAGAAGACAACAAGAATAGAAACATGACCAATATTTTATCCCACTATTAAGTCCTGGAAGAGAGCTGACATGCTGAACTATATAAGGGCAATTGCTAAATCAGCAACCTGGAAGCATTTAGAGTGCTTTGAGTTGATATTTAAGAACAGGAATAGAAGCCATACTATGGTACAGAATCCTGGAAGTAGGACGGGTTGCTACTGCTATGGGTAGTAGCACTACAGCCTCTCTTACTACACAGAGGCTCCTGCTTGCAGCTGCAATCAGAATCTATGTTAATTTCAATTTTCATTATACAGAACACAGCTATGTTTACATATAGTATAAATCCAAGCTGATCATCTGCAATTGTGTGGCCTTACATTTGGGATGTGTGGTTAAAGGATGAAGCTGAATAGTGTGTTACACCAGTTTAACTACTCTGGTTCTGAAAGCAGATAATGTAAAAATAATGTGCTAATTATGCAGAAAACAATAGGCAAGAGATCTTGTTCTTCCTTGAGCACATTTTTTTGTTTGTTTGTTTTGAGTTCTGGGTTTTTTTCCTCTTTTAATTTGGTCTGTTCAAGTTTTGAACAAAGCTGATGCCCCACAGGACATCTTGAGATAATGTTTCTTTATACAGCTATACCCTATACATTATGGTTAGTATCCCACTCTCTCCCCTGGTCCCCCCCACCATTTGTTTGTTTTTTCAATCAGAGACAATGTTTCTATACAGACAGGGCCCTCAATTTCTGCCCATCTTTCAGCTGCTGAACCCCACTAGATGTCTTAGCGACTAGGACAGAAATAGACAACTGCTGCAAAGAATTGTGACAGCAATTTAAGATGATATAAGTGCTTTCAAAAGCTTGTTCTCACACAGACACTCTTTCAAAAAGGAGAGCAAGAAGTCAGAGAACAGAAATGAAAAATGTTTATCAGATGGCATTCTGATATCATACTGCTATGTAATTTATGAAAATTTTCAATAGCAAAGTCTGAAGAAGTGGCTGATTTTTTAACTGGAAATCAGAAAAATTAAGACTTTTTTACCTTTTAAGAAGATGATTTGAGGGAATAAGTCCAGCACAGGCACTAAGATCTGAAACTTTCCTAGCCTGCCACCAGAGAGCATCATTTTGGTCCACAATCTGGAGTATTTCACCCTTCTTAAAAGGCAGACCTGCATCAGCACAGGGTATGGCAGGATCCTGCAGGGGCCAGTAATCTGCCATTGCTCGCACATAGAGCTGGTAAGGAAGATACACAAGGGCAAATGTTCACAACCATATTCAAAATGTTCAAAAGCCATGTTCACAACACATACAACATGAGCTATGTCATCACAGGGACAGATATCACTGCTGCTTATGTCAAGACATGATGAACTCGGATTTAAAAACAAGATCCAGCCCCAAACACCATTTCTTTCTGTGACACCATTAGACATTATTGGGGTGACTGCAGTAACAATGCAGAAAAAAGAATGTCTCTTACTGTTGTTTGGTTGCTGACAGGACGATCAGAAACCGGAATTAATTTGAACATAATTGTCCCCTGAGACAGGGCCTAAATGATTAAAAAAGGATTAAAACATAACCAGTATTCAACACAAATAACCAAACATTGGCAGCACAAACTTTATACAGCATGGCTTTGAGCTTACTATAATGTCTATATTGCAAATAGAACTTAGGCAAATTATGATAATACTGTAGTTTTATAAAAGGAAACTCAAGAATGAAACTTCAAATCTGGCTAAAGCTTTTTAATGGAATCGAATCTATGTTTCATTATAAATATATATGTAATATCAACAGCAATTCATACCAGACTTTTCTACTGACATCTAATTTAAATTAGCAGCAGGGTCTGGTTAGACAACTGATGTAAAGGGAGTAGGAAAAAAATAATTATTTAAGAATTAAGCATTTCATTAGAGCTTGTATTTCTTATCCTTAGAAATAGTACACTGAGGGAAACAATACATATAAAAACTTGATACCAATTACACACAGCAATATCTTACTGACTGGCACTAGCACTTTGTAGTGAAGAACCCTGAAAGACTGGGGACAAAATGACGAGTCAGTAACAGGGACAGCACAACAGATTTCTTCATGACAACTATGACAACAGTAATTACCACTACCCTTCTTTAATAGGTGAAGCATGTAGTTCACAAGGTCATTCACTCTGCTTCTTAAGGAACATTGTGTAATATTAACTGAGTGGAACTTAGGGAAAAATTATTAATTGCTAAAGTCTGAATAAATTAATATTCCTCCCAGAAGCTGCAGGTGGAATAGCCACATTTAAGTTAATTTCTGTTCAAAACAGGGGTTAGATTTAACTCTGGTTTCATACATTGATTTAATAGGCAATTCTGAACTTCATCCACAGTAAAGAAACAATCTAAATTATCTGTTAAAAAAAAAATTCAGACTTTCTCCTCTCAGAGTGTGCATGTGTGTCTCTAAAAGAAACATCATACAGTTAATCTTAAGATACAAAGCATAAAAAAGATTGAGTACCAGAATATTAATAACTTGCTCGGGCTCAAGTCCCTCAACAGGAACTCCATTTACTTCCACCAGTTTGTCTCCAGCATACAGCAGCCCTACAGTGAAAACAAGGATGGAAGCAGCTGCCAAAGTTTAGTCACAACATGGATTATCTGGGGTAGGCGAGGCAGGAATACACAGATATACCACAGGTTTGGAACTCAGCAGTAAAGGTTTTCATACACCAGGTATGCAGGAAGATATTTTGGATTTTCTTCCGATGTTTCCCATTTCAGTTACGTTACATTTCCCAAGGAACAGAGAACACATTCAGTTCTAGGATGACAAATTATTAATGTTTCCAAGGAAACCCCTTGGAAGAGTGCTTAGCAACTAATGCTAGCAAAGTGTTTAGTAGACTAGTGCCAAGGAGTATTACTACAGATGCCTTAAAGCCCAATATTTAACAGAGTCACAGACTACTGATGCTTTTTCTCCATTAGGGAAATAGCTGCAGTTTGGGATATTTCTGATGACCGAGACTTGGTGCCAAGAATACTTAATAAAGGTGGATTTGTACCTCAAGTCAGCCTCAAAATTGCACATTCATATGAAAATGAATGAAACTAGAATCAGTTATTGCAACATTTCACTGCTTAAAGTGTGGTCCAGTGTACACATCTCACTCTATCATGGAAGCTTAATTGTAAAAGGTAAGCTATTATCTTATTTCAAACATCTTAATTAAAATTTAGGTTTTTCTATTACTTTGTTTTAAACTACACATACCGCTTCTGTCTGCTAGCCCACCGTGGATCACACGGGCAACCGTTATGTCACCTGTTATCTCATGGCGTTTAATGGTGGCACCCTGGAAAATAAAAAAAAAAAGAGAAAACACACTGATCACTGACAAACCTTCAAAGTTACCTTCATGCCGTAAGTCTGATCTTACTTACTGACATCTTAGCCATGTCTAAGAGTCATTGTGAGGTAACACCACGTGGATCTAGTGTTAACATTATTTGTACCAAGTGCTCCAATGTCTTCAACTTTCATTACACTAAATAACCTCATTGGCGAGCTGGAAGAAATCTCTGCATCAAATATTACAGCTTACTTTTCCCAAACCAGGTTAGCTAAGCTGTACAGTATTTTTTGCTTTTAATCACAAATGGTATCTAAAGAATGTTTCAGAGTCCCTCCTCCCTCCCTTCCTATTCTGGCCAGAAGAATAGCTCTCCTTCCTATTTGAATTTTCATTATATGAGGTATAAAATCTGCCATATATTCAAATCCCAGGTGGACAAGGCACTGAGTACTACACTAAAGTAGTACCCACACTGAGCAGGGCTTGCTGGCCCTTTCCAACCTCAACAATTCTTATGGGTTCTGAAAACTGGACAAGGATGTACATGATCTCTAACATTCCTGGAGAGAAACCAGCATGCATTATAAATACCTCTGTAGGTTAAAATAATTTGTCAGAATTTGGAAAGCACCCTCACCAGAGGCTGGTTGTTTTTCACTAAGCAGACAATCCTCATAGCTTCCTCATTTTCAGGTATGTTGTCTGGCAGTGGTGGAAGGGTTGGTTCAAAATCTTTCTGGGCCACAGTATCGTGAGCAGATAGCAAGGCCTGTTAATAAAAAAACAAACAAACAACCCAACCACACCAACCACCCCAAAAGGAAAGATAACACAATAGGACAGCTTTAAACAGTGACTGGTAAAAAACAGAAATCAACAATGAAGTCCTTAATTGACATTTTCTCCTTTCTACTTTGAAATTCAAACCGTGAAATTTGTTTTTAAGAACAGTTCCTCTCTCTGCTTGTTCTGGAAAGCTTACAGAAGATGAAACCTTTCTATTTGGAACTCCAGCCTTAAGAATGCAGGTTTTGAAATTAGAAAGAATAACTGTTGTTATTTCTCTGCATCACCAGCTCAGAATTAACTTTGTAACAAACATCTCTCTCAAACACAGCCCTTAAATAAAATGCATCCCTCTGCAAGTTCTCCAAATACACAGTTCACACCTGACTTCACAACTAGATTAGTTCATAACTAGGAAACTATGCCTCTTCTGGCTCCTTTGCCAGTTCTTGTGAACAGCTGGCCATCTGCTTTATTTTTCACTGCAGACAGCTCTGCCAGCAAAAATCTTCTCTTTCGTTAAGCAGGACTTGCCTTTAAGTGCGGAGCTCGCAGCAGCCGTCTCAGCTCTTTGATCTCTCCAGACTGAGGGGCTTCACGCAGCAGTTCTACCACCTGTTATATGTAAGAGAAAGCACAGAAACCAAATCTGGTGGACAATTAATTTAGGAAGTTCTAAACTGAGCTTAGAGGAATAGGGTGTGGTAAGCACCCCACTTTGTAGGAGCTAAAGCACATTCTTGCAGTTTGCTCTAGAACTGGGCCCTATGACCACAGCTGCACAACACTCAGCCAGGCTGTTCAGCTCAGGCACACTGCCATCTGCTCTAGATTTTTTTTTGTCTCCTGTGCCTCAGCCAATCTCATCACTAGTGTCAGTTTCTCCACTTAGTCATTAACATTCTCTAAATCAGAAATTGAAGAACTAATCAGCTGTTAACAATTATCACAATCCAAAAAGCTTTCCAAAGTCCTCATCATGTCAGGCTGCTTAACTGTAGCCGTAACACTGATCCACACAGTTACAAGGGATAAAAATTCTTCTATTCACTGGCCATATATTTTATGAGTTCATTACCCTGGCCAGGGCTCATGCAGTCTAGTGATCACAGCTGCGCTCATTTCTTATCCCTCCTCTCAAAGTAAAAGTTACTGATAAATGTGTAAAAAAGAGACTCATTTCAAGTTTATATACCATACTCAGACCTGAAACACAAACCAAATACCAGAACACTCTTATCTACAGCTTCGGTAGGAGCAAGTAAAGTTATCCATTGTGAATACACAGTCTTACCTCACGAGTCAACACGCGTGCATGTGGTGTGACAGGAACTGGTCTTTTTCCAAGGTAGTGCTGGAGGCATTCGTAAATCTATTGCAAGCCAAAACAATGATAGTATGATCTTTTCAAGTGATTATATACATACAAAAAATACTGCCCGTAGTGTGATGAGTATTTCTAGGAATTTCTTGGTCCATCTGGAGTCAAAGAACTTACAGTCTCAATCCTTAATATCTAATGCATCTGGAATTGAGCCTAATTCATTGTCTTTCTATATTATCGTACAGCTATGCTGAGTAAGAAAAGCTGATTACATAGAACAGCAGCCTGATAGTGTCAATTCTCTGACTTGTGGCTTGCTTCCTACTCCTGTTAGCAGATCTGATGAACAAAGTAAATTTAACTTAAAACAAAATAAATTGATTCTTTTAAAGTTACCTTACAGACCTTCTCATCCATTGCCAAGTTTTTCTTCTTTAAAAATTAAGGATTTAAAAAATCTTTATTACAGAAAAAGCCAAATTTGTTCAGAATTTGGACAGAATTTGTCTCAGATATACAACTCTGCTTGAGGGATAAGCATAACAGCATAAACTCTGCTCTACTCAGATCAGAATGCAAAATAAAAATTAAAAATTTCATGAGCATCCATGCAAAAAAATAGGGATGAATGACCATAGAGACTTAAGAATAGAAAAGACAGCTGTGCAGTGCTGTGTTCAGCCCGTGTCTCTGTCTCCCTGGCCTTAATACAAATGTATAAAGTGGAAAAGCTTTAATAGCTAGGATGTTATGAAATTCAACACTTTTTTTTTCTTTTAAGAAAAAGTGATTTTTTCCACCTTGACTGCTAAAGTTAGGACCGACAATAGGAGACACTTAGTGTAAATAAGCATTTATTGTACTGATCTAGCAAAATAAAGTAGCTATCCCCTGGAGATTGCTCTCTAGGAAACCTTCACCTTCACAGCTGAATATTAATTTACCTTCAGAAGTGCTTGCAGCCAGCGAGATCTGAGCAGGTCATACAACATGCCAACACCATTGACATCCCTTTTACAGAGCAAACTCAGTTCTTGTAGCACTAGAGTCAGAACATGAGATACACCTGAGCCCAAGAAACAGAGAAGTGCAAGACATTTCATTTCAATTAGAAGACCAAGCAGAGCCATATAATGACCCAGGTCTTTGAAAAAAACCTTTTCTCAGTTTATACTTCCAAGAAATGCAGCCATTTCCTGTCTGCTTTGCTTGTTTTCTGCAATCAGCTCTGTTGCATAAGAGCTTTCTTTTATTATGTTATTAACCAGTGAGGTTCCGTCAATACCAGCAATTTTCAACTGACCTGTGAGAAAAGCGCACATAGCAATCTGGGTTCAAGCTCACAGCTCCTACAGAGAGGTAATAAACATTAAAAAATGCCATTTTCATTTTATGGGTTTTTCTTTTGGAAGACCCACTCTTTGGGCCAGGGACCATCCATTTTTCTCCATTCCTGAGAAGTGCAGACATTTTGGATAATACAACAAATGAAAATGCAAATTCCTGCCAAATGCACAATGTTGTCACAGACACCCACAGCATGCTCCAGGAGAGGGGAAGAACCTGTCTTGCTATCAGAAGCAGCACTTGATCTGTTAGGAATAGTATTCCAGTACAGTAGAAAACAAAAAAAGATGGTGTCTTTCTAAAATCTCAAGTAGACAGAAACTAAGGGGTGACAGATAGATGAGATGTTAGACAAAGTCAGGCCTGAATAAAAAATGGATTCTTTTGAGTGCATGGTATTTAATTTTACCTCAGAAATCACAACAAACCATTTATGATATGTGACAGCCTTCCCAAGGAGCACAGTGTTTGGAACAGCATTACTACAATACTACACCAAATACTAGAAGTTAGGGGTTCTGAATGAGAACATAAAAGTTGAGCACCTGACTCCTACTGCATGTCAAATTAAAGTTCTCAACTGCAGTGCATGTTGGTAAGCCAAGATGTCTCCTTGCTTTTTAGTGCCAGAGTAATTGTACAATGTAATTATAACTGGATACTTTCCCTTTGTGCTTGTTTACAAGATTAAACTTGGTATGTTTCAATGAGTAATATTGTAATACAAGAAAAAAAGGTGAAAAAACCACCCAGGACACTAGAAGCATCTAAGGGTACATTAACCAAAGTAGAAATAATAATTTCTTAAAACTAAAGTTCATTCAGTAGATCAAGAATAGCTGAGTACTCACCGCTACCAAGAGTATCATCAGCGGTGATCATCCAGTCACTGCAGCTAAGCTAAAGATGGAAGCCCTTTACTTATTTCTCTCTTGAACACTGTTTTTGTAGCCAGTGGCAGTTAATTGTACCAGCTCTAGACTACAGTGTTACCAACACTTATGTGGCATGTATCTTCAGTTTCTCTGTGGTATTTTCCTGCCTGCTATGTTTCTGACTTTTTCTTCAATCATGAGAAAGAATTACTGAGTATTACTGAGTATTCAAAGCAGGAAAGCCTGGAAATGTACCTCATTATCAATAGAGTCATCTGTTTCTGGAAAGCAGACATCAAGCACTTAAAATATTATAAAGTCAGGGACCCCTGATCGTGAGAACTATCTCCCTAAAGACAGTTAACTTAAAAGGATTCTCTGCTAGAAGAACTCCCTAGTGCCTACATAACATTACCTTTGGTGGAGACACTTTTTTAAATCTTTTCCTCAATACTGGTTGCCTCTTTTTGAAATTACTTGTACCAAGTATCTCCAGGAACACCATACTCACATCCAACTGGGCTCAAACAGACCAAGACATTCCACACAGAAACACAAACCTTGAAACTACAGAGAATCATTTCCTTACACAAATGAACACCAACCTCCTGCAGTTTTTAGTAATTCTTGATACAGCTGCAGAGACCCTTGACTTTATAAGCCAGAAATTAATGCCAGGTGTTCTGTCCTGACACTCTAAATTAACTGGATACTACCATTAAACATCAAGAATCATTCCACCTATTAAGCAGTAATACTTCTAGACATTCATGGAAGATGAGTTACAGCAACAAAGGTGTAAAACTTTTGCGGCATTTTCTTTTTCCTTGAAAAAGATGTAAAAGTTATGATTACCATTATCTTGACTGCAGGCTGTTGGCACCTCCATCTTTTCCTTAATTCAAGGAGATTCCACCCACTTTGAGTACTGCATTCACATCAAGTAGGTTTCACAGTGACAGATGCTGAAGTAGGGAAAAAAGTATATTCATATCAGAATATTGTCAGGTATTTTAGAACAATAAGAAAGCATAATTTTAAGGGGGAAAGCATTCATTAAGTGCACAGTAGGTTGCAAGTGCAAGTTAAAATACACAAGTCCCACCTGCAAATTTAATTACCCACCAGCATGCAAAATGCAGACAGATGAACCTCAACTGTAATATGAGAGGAATCAAAGCTCTGAAGTAACTCTGCATCTTCATTACATCCCAGTTGACCTAACCTCAAATGATAATTTATATAAGTTTGAAGATGTTGTCATAATTACCCGTATTGTAAGATTAATTTTAAAAACTTAAGTATTTTAAACAGGTCACTGAAGAGATAATTCAGAGTAAAGTTTAAAAAAATGGTAACATCACATACCTGAGCACCTCAGTCACTAGCGAATGCCTTGCCAAGTTATGCTAAATGTACAGCAGTCTGCCTCCTGGATTACTAAAGTAAATAGCAGTAATTTTCCTTTAGGTTGTTTTGTGAACAGAAAAAAAAAAAAAAAAAGGACAAGCAGAAAAAGTATTATCTTGATCTGCTTATAAAAGCAGAAGGCATTACTGTCACTTTTACTGCACTTAATGCTTGTTTTTAGAACATGCTTCCTCTCTCTTGTTATATCATAAAAATTATTTCAAAAAGCAGAGAAAATTAAGGAAGGAAAAAATTCGGAAGTAGGAGATTATGATTCAAACATTTTATTACTGAGTATTGGCAATTCATTTCAAGTTACCTCTATAAGATCCTCAGTGATACATTTTATTACAATTCAAAGACAGCTTTAAAAGGTACTATTTCTTTCAAAGATTAATGAAAATATTAACAAAAATACCCTCACCCCCAATAATGAATGCAACATTTCCACTTCAGTGTTACACTGTACTGCATAATCACTTTTCTACAGGTAATAACTATTTTTCATATTTTATCAATGTAAAACTGAATCCTTCTACCACACATTCACTGGGAACTGGGCTTTGAGCTGCAATTCTTTCATTTTTTTCAATAGTCAGAGTTCTATTCCTTTAAGAGTTTGCCTTCCCCTTTGTTAAGCTTAGTTGATCTGCCTAATGATGGATTTAAAGCAGGCCGTATGAATCTAGTCACGAATACCTGTTTCTTAGTTACTGAAGACATTAAGGGTAGGACAGAAATCCTTGCTGTGGAGTAGTACAGACAGGGAAAGAGGAATCCCTGTGTTGCAAAGTACATCCAGGGCAGTGGCACTTTGGTTTTCACTGAGTAACAGCAATATCAACACACAAGTAACCCATCATCTCTGTTATGTCCACCCCCTTACCTTTTTTAGAAACTAAGAGTCTGTAGCTCCAGACTGTGTTGCAAAGGAATTTACAAAGAGATGGTGGTACTCCATCTGCCAGTTGTGTCCTTAAAGGAAACTTTACTTATTACTATGCACCTTTAACAGATGTAAGGTTTTAAAGCAGTTGATTCACTCAAAGTATACAAAACCTCTACCCATAAAGATTCTCCTCCACCCAGAAGGCTCTCAACACATTGTACTTACAGTACCTTCTCGTTCAACAAAGCCCAGTTCTCTCCAGAGTAAAACTCCAGTTATTTCAAGCCCAGATCTGGCTTTTCCAGTATTGTATCCTACTTAGCTTCGAAGCATCAGACTGCATGACCTTTAAATTAGGGTGGGACCCTGCAAACACATACAGGGAAAACACATGAAAGACAAGAAATATTTCCAAATGCGTTTTGGGTTAACTAGTTAAAGTTTAGAGGACCCCTTAGCCTCAAAATAGACAAGCAACTACTCTACATATTTTGCAGAAGACTCAGATGCTTACTGGAAACTGAATCTTATGTCTTGCAGTGACTGTAGTGAAATTACCATAATCTTAAAACTTCCTGTGTTCAAGTTGTGGTGTCCACCAAGCCAGCACGTTGTCACACTGACAATGATCATTACTTACACTGTTACAGAGAGCAGCTTAAAGGAAAAGAGACAGATAACCCCACAACCCTCTCCAGTATAGTTTTAAGAATACCTTCAATCAAGGCCCCTCTTAGCCTTCGGGAGCTGGATCATAGTTATTTCTTCTGAAGAAGGATAGATCATAGATCTTGCACAGCACGGTGACTCAAAAAGGGAAAGAAGTAAACCAAAGCAAGCAAGTCCCCCTGTTGCTGACAGAAAATCTACAATCTTCTACTGAACAGTTACTTAATTTTTAAGTATACCACTGAAAATCATCCTGCAAACAGAGAAAAAGAACATTTCTGGAGATGCTGAAATACTTCAGATTCTGCTAGAATACAAACCAACATTGTTACCCCTTTAAAATACTCATGAGATTATTTTCTTTCCTCTGAGCCTTGTAGCCTCTGGTACCACCAGTGCTTCCTCAGAGAACAGATGTGGGATTAACTAGTGTGTTTAGAAGTTTTAGACACAGTGCTTTCTTGAAGGTTGACCTCAGAATGCCAAGAAAACTGGGAAAGCTACTGACTGCTGATTGCATGCCCTTTTGGGTGAAATCCTTGGGTGTAGCTATCAGCTGCTGGGATTAATAATAAACACAGAGTCAGTAACCCTTCCATCCACTGTTGCCTTTTTAAACTGCCGAGTTTGTGCTCATGCTGACAGAAGCAGCATTTAAACATCAAAATCTGTCAAGCTCTTAACAATACAGCTCACCTCATTCATAAAGCAGTAATGCTGCCTACATCCACACACCAAAAGGAAGGCAGCTTCCAGCTGTGAAGCCTGGTTTCATCAGCTGGCAGTGTCAATAGATGATGAACAAGTAATTACCAGAAGGGAGGAAAAAATATCTAGGTTCTGTGCAGTTCCTGGGGAGACCTACTGCATTGCTTGCTTAGGAGGAAAGGGCAGAGCTCACAGCTGTAACAACTACTGTGCCTTGATTTCCAGAGACACACATCTATGGCAGCCTAAAATGCCAGAACTCAGGGTCTCCTCATCCCAGGGATCTAATTAAATTAGATGGAAGGTCTTACTAAAAGGCTTACCTGACTAATCTCCCAGCCAGCATCAAGGCCATTCCCATTCAAACGTGTGGCATGCAATTGCAGATGCTCATTAATAGAAAGCATTTCTGTTAGCCTGTTATTTGGGACAGAACTGGAGAGCAGTGCTGAGTGTCCCAGAGTCCAAAGGGAGTCCATCATCTCGTGTCTACAAACACCAGCTATTCCATATTTGGATTTACTTCCTTAAGCAGTAGAATATAAAATTCCTTGACATAAGGCTAGGGCTGTAGGGGAGCCTGCTTTTAATACCATTTTCACACTTGTCTTTAGATGGACAATTTTGGATGCTCAAAAGGGGACAGACCAGAGAACTTGGCCTTCAGAACATCAACCATCCTGCTCTTACACACTTGTTTGGCTAAGAGGCTTGACAAGGTCATTGAGCATTTTTAACAAAGAAAACTACTCATATCTTTACATTTATGAAATCAATAATTTGGCACATTCAAGACTGCAAAATAGCTTAGGGGCAGGGAACTCTGAGAAAGGTTTTGTTGATACTATAAATGAGCAAACTGAGTAGGAAAAGTGGTATTAATAGACATTCAGTATCTCTGAAATTACATGCTCTATTCAAGACTTTTTTGTTCTACATTAAACTTAATTAGGTGAGTCTCATCACTGAGCTCTCTCAGCTTCTTTTTCTAGCCAGTGTAAAAAACCATCCTGCTTTTTGTACACTTTTTGCAAGTGTTTTAATTAAAAAAGCAACCCTAAGTATTAGTGGAACAAATTGACACATTTTAAGCAAAGGCTGAGACCTATCCTTTTAAACCATATATCCTTATCTTGAACCAAGAACCACTTACTGCAAGTCTGAGGTGGTGTAGGTTGAAAAAGAGTGAATAAATTTTATGGTCATGTAATGCATTCTGTAAAATTTAGGTGATCGCACCTGCATATGTAAGACTGCTGATGGAACAAATTATGCTATTACTTTTTGTAATCAAATATATTCTTATTCTGCATCTCTGTAAAACAAAAGCTTAAGGCTCCAGTGGTGGTGGGAGCATCTTGTTTATGTGGGGGCAAATGCCACCAAAGCATGGCTTCCTAAAAAAAGCAATGCACTCAGAACAGAATGCCTGGGTGCAGCACATTCTGGTCATGTCAGGCAGACAGTTTTACTTCCAGTTGTTTACTGCCAACAGCTTGGGCTTTCTAAAAAACAAACAATATAAAAGAATCCAAACAACCACTTGAAAACATCAACACATGAATTCTAAACCAACTTACAAGTACATGGCAGGATAGGTCGAAGAAATGATTCACTGTGTGAATGATAGATGTGCCCTACCAGTCACATCTTTACATCCTCTCAATACCTCACCATGCCACAACAGGGAGTTCCCTAAACTGCTTCTAACAACAGGTACAGTTAGAATCAAACAGTAGGACATAGCTTTCTAATAAGGATACTTTGCCAAGGTAAGAAGTGAGGAAAAAATTCTCTTCTGAACTACCCCCCATTCATTTATATCTCTAGTACTTAACTGATGAGAATTAAACAGGTAACACAAGCTTAATTAGCTCAGAAAGAAACTACATTTCACAGCTGCATGGGAGAAAGGCCCCCGTGCAGTACAATGATTTCAGCATAGTGCATTTTCTTACCTGCAAGCACCACGGATTACGCCATGTTCAGCTCCTGAAGAATTTCCAGAGGGAAAGAGTATTTGCTGGATGTTAAAGCAAGTAACCTCACTGTCCCAGCTAATCTATGGACATCCTCTACTTTCTAATCCGCAGAAACCTAACCTTAGAACTACTCATTACCAAGGAGAACAAATCCCCTTAACCCTTTTCTTGCATAAAAAGCCCGCTTTAGTCATCTGTCACTTAAGTAGTTTCTTATTCACAGGCAACAGGGCACTCATCTCTGGGGGCCTTTTCTTCCACTGCCATCACTGCAATTACAATGAGAATCTGCAGTACTGTAGTGTTAATCTTCTGTTTCTCACTACAGGATTTCTGCTACAGCACAAATACCCGGCTTTCGATTTCAGAGGAGAAAAAAAAAAAAAAAAAAAAAAAAAGCAAGCAAAGAAGATGAGAACAAAGTATTACCATGCAGCAATAGGGACAGAGAAGTCTGCATGTTAACTCATTCGTTAGCTACAGACACAGACAAATTAAAGCTGTCCTGTGCTGGTTTCCTAATGCATCACAGCGCACGTAGGCTGTGAAGTGGAATCTGTGCCAGAAGCACATTTAATCCTAGGATTCTCTTCAGCTAATAACCGAGAGATATATCAGAAAGACCAAAAATAATCCAGCCCAGGCTAGCTGCTTCCATTAATCAGCAAGCTAAATTCATGTGCTGTATCACCACTTTTTGTAACAAGTCGTGTGTGTTTGTTGTGTATGTAAAGTCAGACCTATTATTTGTGTTTTGGGTCTCAACTTTGCACAAACTGACTGTAAATGAAGCAAAACATTTTAAGTAGCTACATATTGGGCAGATTCACCTCCTTCAAAGGCAGAAAGATGATGGGAAAACTTCCCATCTCTAGTTATACTCTCAGTTTAAGTCACAGAATCCCTGTGGGAGAGCCAGGTCATATAAAATAAAGCCTTCTGTGTGTCAAAGCTGTAGATAAAAAGTAATTCCTTTCTCCTGAAACACCTGAAAAAACACTGACTCTGAAGAGCTACACAGCCAGGGCTCGGGGAAAACCAAACCTGTTTTTAATGATGACACTCCTACCAGAGGTGAAATAAATCCTGAATTTGGATCTTTGCAGACAAAAAATATTGCCATTGATTTACCCAGCTGTTACGCTGCTGGGAGCAGCAGTTCTGCTCCCCCATGTTTCAGATAAGTATTTTTTGTACATTAAGTTATACGAGATGATTGCATGGAAAGACTGCACCTAGCAAAAAAAAAAGGTTAAGTGCTGAAATTACTTCAATTATACTTTCCACCCTTTCCTGTGCATCTCACCCTCCCCTTCCAAATTAACTTCTTTTTCTATAGCTTCCCTTTTATTCATATTACTGTTCAGCGTAATTTAGAGTAAGCTAACAGAGTAAGCTAAATAAGAGTAAGCTAACAAAATGGTTTGCAAAATCTATTGTCTCTGTTTTCTATTATCTACATAGTTTGTTGCAAGTATAACAATTACAACAACAGTTCTAAACACCATCTTGCCAGAATTACTCTTTCCCCTTCTCTGATAAAACTAAAGGTAATTTCAGAAAGACCAATCCTTTTATTTATTATGAAAATTGCTACATCACAGTCACTGTTTAAAACAGTATTTTGACATGGTTTTCTTTCCATTAAGGTGCCAACACACAAGCCATGATTACTATTTCAAAAATACGATTAGTGTTATCTGTGATAGTTTGACATAACTTACCTGATGATAACATTCTATAGCCTTTGCCACCCTCCCCCCTTTCTGGAGTCAGCCATAGTAAGGAACAGCACCTATGATACCCAAATTATCATGGGTGTCATGGGTATAAATAAAGTTAACCATAAGCCACAGAAGAACATACACACAAAGTTTCCCCAGGAAAATGACTTCTTCTCTACATGATCAAAAATGCAACCAGGTTAGAATTTTTCCACTCTGACACTCAAATTAACAGGCAGAAGTCTCAAATCCAGTCCGTTGTCAACTTGTTCAAGAGCACAGTCCCATTCTCCTCTCACACGGGGTTCCAGAGCAGACCTTGGTGCAGTGAAACTGAGGACTGCAGATTTCAGGTGTTTAATTCAGTGCCAAAATATGAAGTGGTCATTTCTTTCATAAACAGAAAGAATGGTGAATGCCTTTAAGTTTATAATTCTAGTCAACAGGAAAGTCCACAACAGCGTGTTTATTTCCACTGCATTCAGCAATTCTTTTCAACACAGATGCCTCAAAACCTTTGCAGCCAAATGCACTATAGGTAATTCATTATAAATATTAGCATATTTCTATCTTTTTAAATAAACAAACATAATAGCTTAATTCAGGAAGACTGAATGGTTCTGTGGTGCAATTCATTCTCTTTAAACATCTCTATTGACAAACCAATAACAATAAAAACAATCCCACTGCTTGAGAAGCCATGCAGTCCAGACTTTCACAGGTACTCTATGAAGATGACATGCCTTTTTGTAGCATTGTTAACTGAAAAGGAGTAAAATCAGCTTTCTGCTAGAATAAGAAATTATTTCTACTTGGCAAGTCCTTGACAAACTAAGTCTCTTGCTTCACTTCACTGATAGTCTCTGGCTGCAGTTTTCCAATCTTAAAAGGGAAAGTTCAGAAAAAACAGTGGAATATTTTCATCTGTAACAGAAGAATTGTAACAGAGTATTTTCTAAGTGCCATTTCAGGGAAGAAAGTGGGTTTGAGTGAAGTTCCAGTGACCAGATTATCCCACAGAGCCATGTCATGAATGATGGTCTAGGTAAGCTTTTCATGTTGAATCTGGTAGTAACATGCCTGAATCAAAACAAAGTTCAATTTAGCATACACACCAGTTACCAGTGAGCTGATAAAGCATCATACACAAAAGAGTTGATTTTTTTTTTCTATCCAAGAAAACAGAGGCTTAGGCTTTCTACAAACAGTGATCATACAGTGACACTCAAGAATCTTCTTATATGAAAACTAGCAAAAACGGCAACAGGAGATTTTAAATTACAAATTATGTCCAACTCTTAATGAAGCAAGACAGCATGATTTGGGATTCTGAATACTTCCACAGCTCCCAGCTTTACCAAGTTTTTTTTTACTCTCAAGTCTGTCTTTGCCCTTCGACAGAAGGACCCAAAAAAGAAACTATTTCCTTGCAGAACAAGGATGCAGTGATTAAGCACTTCAAAACACTCAGACTGGAAAGCCAAGGTGTACATCCTCTGGAGAAACACCCTGACCTGCTGTTCCATAGCTGCTCACTCCCTAATGCTACCTCAAACACACCTTGGGTCAGCCATGACCAGAAACTTACTGTAAATGTCTCAGACAACACCTGCACTCATGGAAAATAAGATTCTACTGCTACTACGTAGATGACTGTTAAAGGTCTCTTCCAACCCTCACAATTCAATGATTCTATGATTATTCTACATATTTTAAACAACTTAAACCGTCCCTTTCTGCAGCACTATAAAAAATAACTGATAAGAAAAAAAAACTCTGCACCCAGTTTGCACAGCCAGATGTCACAATAGGAGCTTAGCTTTTTATTTTAAGTTTCAGGTTAACAACCTCCCTCCAAAACAACCCCTCTACACAGCTGGACTGTCACAATACCTACTAGTCTGAACAGGTCTGAGTTATCAAAACAACCTATTTCCATTATGGAAATCCCAGTGTACAATGGTATATTAATTGAAACAGATTCTCCCCTTTTTTTCCACATTTAAAAAGAGGGAAGTAATAAATTGAATGCATAGAATGACACAGCAAAAAAATATATATTTTTTTATTATTTTTTTGTGAAATTGATTCCTGAAGCAACTTGATGTGATGTTAGACTTAAACATTATAGGAATGGCTAACTCCAAAAAATCAGTTCATTCTTATTTTTATAAAGGAAATAATGTTTGTTCTATCACAGGAGAACAAGCCACAGGTAAGCATTCGGAACAGTCAACAGCAACCAATATTACATTTGAATAAAGGACATTTGCACCATTTTATTAGCAGTACCTGCACTTGTTAGGTTATCCTAAGCTCTAAAGTTTCCGTGCTCATCCAAGAAAAATCTTGAATAAAAATGTCAAAGAGATCATAACTTCATGTTCATACAATTGTCCTAAGTTGACCATCATTGCTTAAAAGCTGATTAATTTCCGAAAAAAAAACATTTAATATCCTTTAGTATTTTTCATACCTTCAAGGTAGTGAACATGATGCCTTGCTCCCCATGCTGCAGGTAAGGATCCATCAGGTCTTCAATTAAGTGCACCTCAGATCCCAAATTCCTTATTCTGTTACATGCAGGTGAGAAAGAAAACTGTTCAACAGAGGATGTCATTGTCATGTTTCTACCTTTTGTATCTGGTGTTGTGCAAAAACCCATACTATTCCCTAACCTCTTTCTAAGGTCACAGTCATTTCAGTCAACTGTTCAAAATTTTTTTCAAGCCAAAGCAAACACAACCAAACCAAAAAATTAACTGATCTACACAAAGCTAGCAGGTGGTTCTATAATGAGAAGCAGGAGTGTTTAATACTGCTAAGGGTACTCATCCTGCCTGTGCTCAGCTTATGGGTGATGCCACTCATAGTGCCTACCTGGCTCGCAACACCACATAGAGAAAAACAGGAAATAAGTCATCCATGGACCACAGAAAATCTTCCTGAAGAGTCTCAAGTACACTCTGAGAGATCTCTTCAAAAGTCTGCTGGATCACCTTCAACTTGTCGGATGGGGTAAACGTGGTACTGTTCAGACAGCAAGAGCAGAACAGGGTAAAAGTAAGAAGTTGCACATCTGCATCAAAACCAGGAAGACAATTTGCTAGCTAACATGAAGCCAGATCCTTTGCACCAAGGCTGTGCAGTACCATAGGAAGCAATTGCTGGAAAACAGCACAGTGCTGCAACCAAGGCTGTCTTCAAAGTTTGCAAATGTTTTGACATAGTGGTAAAGAGGGAAAAAAATTTCCATTCTATAATTTCTACTTATATTCTTACTGTAGAATTCCTTACACAGAAAAGCTCCCTGTACACAGGTCATGTTACTGTAATTGTTTAGAAATTCACTCTCACAAATTTTAATTGAAACCCTGACACATTTGATTCTAAAAAACTTGCTATAGACACATCTCTCAGTCACATTTATGAGGCTGCACTTCATTCCCCACTGGGAGACATCACTCACATCTTCAAGAACAACTCTGAAATATCTTGATGACCTCTCTTATTAAGGTGACCAAAGAAAAGGTGACAGTTAAGGGATCTCAATAAAATAATTACTACTACAGCAGGAAAAGTAAAATACTAAAAGACAAATTTCAGAGAATTACCTGATTTGCTGTAAACATTCAACTGCAGAGGCAAAGCATGCATCTTTTGTACTTGATGATACCTGTGTAATCATAAGAAGATTTATCATGCAGGCTTAGACAGCACACTACTCAACAGAAGAAAAACAGTGTATCATGCTACACTGGTGTAAAAGATAAATAAAGCAAGACAAATAAAAGTAAATGAAAGTATACTGATTCATAAACAGACATGACTTAAACCATGATGTAAAACCCAAATTGTTCAAAGTTATGATTATTTAGCCACTCTTATTGATGCACAGAGACTCAAGTTCTACACTACCTTTAAGCAGCATTCAGCAACTTTCAGCAAGGCAATGATTAATAACAACTACACATGTATGCTCTCGATCAGTAAGTATGCAATGGTGCAATTCTCTTCAGCAAGCAGCTTGAAAATTTCCTTGAACGCTGTTATTCTCACTTTTTCATAACTGGAGACCAAAGTCTTCCTGAATTAGAATTCATTACAGTGTAAGACAGTAAGTGACAAAGCTGGACTGACAGATGTAACAAATCACTGATGTAGCTGCTAAGTAGCAGACAAATGTCCAGGAAAAAAAAGAGAATACCAGGCAAAAAGCCTGGTCAAAAATTCTTTGACCCCTTCTTTATTAGCTCGGTTTCTTTCTGTAAAGAAACCCTGGGCAAAAGCACACTGTAAGCCAAGGCCCCATGAACATACCTTTCTACTCTCCCCAAGGATGGAGACAGTT
The DNA here is from genome assembly GCF_036169615.1 of Heliangelus exortis. Taxonomy (NCBI): domain Eukaryota; kingdom Metazoa; phylum Chordata; class Aves; order Apodiformes; family Trochilidae; genus Heliangelus; species Heliangelus exortis. The sequence goes on along the minus strand of NC_092427.1, from coordinate 38,832,921 downwards.
CCCGGCCAAAATTTCCTGCAAAGAACCCAACACAGTCTGTTGAGAAAGCAGAATCTTAAAGCATTTTTCTCCTTATGAATATGAACTAACCATGTTCTGCTGTGAGATACAACAGCTCGCTCTACTGGATCAACTACATCCAGCACAAAAAGATGGAAAATGACCTGATTTGAGATGCCTTGCTCTGTTTTTCAAACAATGCCACTCTTCCCCATCCCCTACCCTGCCACTCTTTATGTTACTCACTCTCTGAAGCACAAATACATCTAGATGCATTTAAAGCAAAGAAAAGCACTTTGGCAACAGGGGGTTTTAGTTGCTTTATTTAACTACATGCCATGATCTTTTCCAGTTGTCTTATTACTGGAGCATACTCACGCTTGCACTCCAAGAAAGCTCAGCAGAGCCAGATCAGTTTGTTTGTTGAGACGTAAAACACATTCCCAGTAAACATCTTCCTCACGCTCGTTGTCTAAGGCATACAGCATGAACAGGGGAGGATAGAGTCGTGGCAGTAACACAGGGAGCAGCAAGCCAAAACTGGTTACCACATAGCTGTAAGGAAAGAGAGGGTAGGGTGGTCTGAAGAGGCAGACATTTCAACAGTCTAATTATCTATAAAAATTGAATGAAGAAGAAATCATTGGAACGTATCTCTCATTTAGTAGAGCGTATTCTATGAGGTATAATAAAGTACAAAGCCATCAAATAGTATCTATGTTCATCAATCCTTAGCAGTAACGCTCTTTCACAGTCCATGTGCAGGTGAGTTTGGGGCAGGGATTGTGGTGCAGTTCTTTCTGACCACACCTGAGGTTGCTGTGGACACAACAAGGATGGGCACCAGAGTGAGCTGCGTGTGACTGTGGTGCAGGGTATGTGCACTGGACCTGCAGTACCCCTGTGCTCACATCCCATACTTTTCTGAAGCCTGGGCCACAGTCTGAATTTGTTTCCCCACAACAGACAAAAGCAAGTTTGGCCTTAAGTAGAAAACCTCTGCTGGGGACAGGGGTGAAATGCTTATTGTAGCCATGAAAGTATGCTTGTCAGAAACCTGTTACCAGAACCAAAGTGAGGGGGAGAGAAGCCTGCTTATATCCATCAGTGACACATATGCTTATTTCCCCCTACCCAAGATAAAAAGAAAAGGAATATAATTAAGCCTTCCTTAGCTCAGTTTTTCTTCCTTCACTTACCCTGGCTCAGGAGACTCTGATCTGGAGTCAGACTTCCCGCTGCAGAAGGATCTTCTTCCCCTGGTCTCTGCTGCCAGAAATGGAATTGTACTGCCCTCTTCCGGAAGGTCAGGAAACAAGAACCTAAACGGCAACACACACCGTAACGTTTGATTTGGCTTCAAGTTCCTACAAATCATAGCACGAGAAGGCAAGATTGGAGAGGAAAGAAAATTCAGCTGCCATAATAGATGCTGGCTAAAATAGCACAGCTAACAGATACACAGTAGCATTCTTCTGGAAGGAAACTTACCAAGGCAAACACCTCCACTGCCAGAGACACCTCTCCTACCTTCACACCACTTCCTTCCAAACAAGGCTTCTCATGCTTAATAATCTGGGGCATTCTCTGCTTTCAGATTTGTAGGACTTGAAGTTGTAATTGCTCCCTAGAATCTAAGCAAGCACTTCACAGGAACATCAGTTATCCACGCTGGTAAGAACCACAATGGAATGCACTGCAAGTCCACACCCTATTCTTCTATACCTTTTGAACACTGCCTTTTCACAGTGCAGATATCCAGACAATAAACTGGAAACCCATAGTCAAGCAGAGCTTCCTGCAGCAATATTTTAAAGTACAATGTAGGATGCAATGCACTGTGAAGATTTCAGTTTTTCTATATTTGACAGATTATTCCAGCCTCCTTAAAAAGGTTAAGGAAGTGTAAGCAAACCTCAAGACAGAGTAAAGATACAGGCACAGTTGGACATCATAAACACTAGGTACATGAGATATCTGTAATTAATTCAGCAGTAGCTTGACTTAAAAATTAGTCTCTGTACCTAACCAACTGGAAGATGCGTTTGAGGTAGGACTTGATCTCTCTGACAGCCTCCTGCAGCAATCGTCGATTGGCTCCGACTCCAACGTAAGTCATTCTGTAGACAGCCACCAGTGCTTCCACCAGCTTGCCCAGAGGATGGAGAGGAGTATCACAAGCCTGAGGTGAAAGGTATTAACTGGCTACAATTAAAACTGTAATTGAGACAAAACTGACTTTAAGGCAATATCTATTAGGTGCATCATGATTTCAGTCTTAGCTGTGAACTTAAATTCAATACACTAGGAAGTTAAAAGCAAACATGAATTAATACAACATGGATGGGAAGAGTGCAAATATAGAATCAATTAAAGAAAGCTTTCAAAAAGTGAGCTTGACATCATGCCTTGCCTTACCAACAAGTTGCGTGAGCATTTGTGAAGTGCATTACCTTTATCAAATATTTTTTTATATTTTCATATTTTTCCAGGGTGAAGGCACCAATGTGTTGTGGAATGAACTCCAAACTTTCCAGTGTCTGAGTATGCGAGCGGCTCAGTAATTCTGGGCTGCAGTTTTAAAAAGACAATGGGATTGTACAGATTATTTATTTGACAAAGTAGGAAAAAACCAGCCCTGAAGCCAACACCTACGCTCTCTAGGCACCAACCTGTCTTTGTGCTGCCGTCGGTTGGTGGTCAGGGCCACTGCAATATTGTCCCAAGCCTTCCATCTGTCCCCCTGGCCCGGGCTCTCACAGCCAAGCTGGTTCCAACACTCTTCAAACACTGCCTTCCATTTCTCATCAGGAGGCACTGCCAGGATCCCAAGTTTCCTCCTAACAAAATGAGCAGCTACTCTGTTAAAATCAAACAGTTGTGAAACAACACGTTCAGCTAGGAAAGTCACCTATGGCCACTGACAATCCAACACCACACTACTGTACTAAAAGCTGATAATACATCTTAACAGTCTGTACTGGCAGATAAGTGTCACTAAGAATAAACCTAGAACCTGGTATGTAATAAATGTCTTGACTTCCAAAACCTTCTAGAATGAGCTTAAAAAGTTATTCTTATCCTTAACTGTCTTCTCCTTGCTAATTAACATACTCTAATCCATGTAGTATTTAATAAAGTAACATGTAGATATTAAAAATATTGTAATAATGTGTTAACAACCATGAACCTTCTTACATTAGACAAGTCAATCTTACTTCCAGGAAATGGGTTTGTTGAAATGCTAAAAGGACTGGTTTGATTTCCAAGAAAAAGGGACTAATGGCACTCTACCCCTAGTATTCATTCACAAGGCTCAGGACACTGTCACATACCAAAGACATGGCAACAAAAACATGCCAAATATCTCACTATCCTGGAATGTACACATGGCACAGATACCCAGATAAATACAAAGAATTAATATATGGCTTCTGGCCCTAAGGTAGCATCTACTGACGACAGTAAAACCATCTCAGGCATAATTTCACCAGCAGCTAATGCTCAGGGATTCTCAACAGCCAAAGGAAAACCAACAACTTTCACTGTTCCTCCTATAGATCAAGGTATCTCAGACATGTAATGAAATTTAGGACTTTGACAAGCTTTCATAAAGCACATAAATGCTGTCAGGGTTAACAGTTCTAGCTTAATTTAAAGCAAGAGTTAGAAATCATCAGACCTTTCATTAATATTTTTCCATCACATCTGAAATGAGAACTAGCAACACTGATTATTTTTCCATGCTTCCAGTTTCACAAAGCAGAGAAAATAGGCTTCAAGCCTTTCCACAAATTAGACCAGAAGATTTCCAACTTCAAGAAAGCCTGAAAAGGGTAGATGAAATCCTTATTTCACAAGCACTCTTCAAAAATATGTGCATACATTTATTCATAGACTCCCTACTGGGGTAAAAAGCAGAGAACTGCTAAGGTTGCAAGTGTTGTTCAGCAGGGAGGCCTGCTTAACTCTGCATCCTGTTGTAGGTGTCAGTGTTGTCAAAAGAAATTACCAGTGAATGCTTCAGGAAGCACACTGAGAAGTCATCTAGGTAAAAACATCGGAGCTGCATTTACCATTTTAATCTGAAATTTGAGTCTGTGTCAAAGCTATTGAATCCTGTACAATTACTGATACTGTAAACCAGTATGTAGTGCTATCAAACACTGAAATTTCACCAACCACTTTTTAAATTTACTCAAACATACTCAACGTATCTTATATATGTATAACATATCTCAGTTACGACTTAAACTGTGGCTTTTTCCCCAAAGAAAACAGATCTAATGCATGTGCTATAAGGGCTTATATGAATACTTTTAAAAATTATCTTTGCCAAAGTGTTAAAATTCTCTCTTTTATAATTCAGGAGATTTTTCTACTATTTTCTAACACATTGTTTGGAAGAGGTGTAAAATTTACCCCCACAGCATTATTAAATAACATATTAAATTAACTAATTTACTAGGCAAGTAATTGGCAGAAGGCAGAAAGTTCTGTGATTGACTTAATCACTCAAATGTAAATTAGTCTCCCAGCATGTTAGGAGTCAGTGATTCAGATTACAACAGCCAGTTTAGATTTAAATAAAAAAAACTGAGACTGCTTCAGGGCCAGTAGCAGCACGTTGGCTGTTCTATAATTTTAGGCTGTTATTTGCGTATTGAAGCGGTAATTAAAGCAATAACATATTTATAGATGCTTGTTTTATTCCTTATGCAGGAGACAAGAGGAGCAAAAACCAGAAAATGTTTTCAAAATATCACCATTTCTCTGGAAATATATTTTTAACTGGCCTTTGAAAAAAGACAATAGTAATGTTCCAAAGTATTACTGAAGCATATGACAAATTCTTTGGTACTCAGCACTCACAATGCTTTAGGTTTGTCCTTCTCATTCTCATACAAGCTGGGTTTGAAGTAGGTTCCTGTGATTTTGATCCCAGATCCCCATTCTCCACTGAAGATACCTTCAATATAATCCCCATTTGGCAATGTCAGTGTTCCCTTGAGAGAAGATAAAAAAATTAACTGAAATCTACTGGGTACCAAATTACAAGGAAAGAGACTTTTTTTAGATGGTAATATTTTACAAGTGACAAGCATGATACCAAATACCAACCTTCCCACTCAGAGTCCAGTTATCTGAAAATTCCCCCTCATAAACTGTATCATCCTCAGAAAGCAGAATTCCAGTCCCCTACACAGACAATCATAAAAAACACAAAGCAGTAATTTTAACAGAAGGCCAGACCACATATCTAAAGATAAACTGAAAAGCCTGTTACTAATTTTTAGCAATTTTTTTAAAATTTTAAAAGCAGGTTCTCAATTAGTCCTAAGTGAAACAGAACAGAGATTATAGAGACAATTTAAAAGCTGGGACAATAGAAATTTAGAACAGAAGATTTACACAGCCTAACATAAGCTGATCTGCCTAAGCAAGCTACCACACTTAAAGGAAAAGTCACTACAGCAGAGTACAACTCACCATCATTTTGTTGGTGCTGAAGGCTCCTTCATAATACAGTCCAAACTGAGTCACCACCACACCATTGCCTTGGCAAACATCATCTTGCCACATTCCCATATACTTTTCTCCTCTGAAGAAAAATAATTAGGAAGAATGCAGTCTAAGTAGTACATTTATATCCTTTCTTTGGCTTTACTGTGATGTTTGACCATTTCAAAAACTATTACAGAAGAGGCATCCAGCACTGCTTCAGGTCTGTCAATCTAGCTGCACTAGCTTCAGGGAAAGAGAGGGTTTTTAATAACAATTAACTATAATGGAATTATGGTCACAGCAAGACCAGTCATTAATCTAAATTCAGGGGTATCTTCCAGCTGACTGGACCCATAGCCTTGCAGAATGCTGATCTGATTCATCACACCAGCTGGGTGGAGGCTTCTTGAAGAGACAGACACAGCCAGGATGTTACTCATAAGAGAGTAGAAGCTACAAATTCTCAAATTACTTGTCTGCAAAAATGACAGGATGATATAAAGAGTGTCTGCAACTATTCCTGATTTGCCTGGGCAAGTGAAGAAAACTAAACTTTAGGCCACAAACATATGTGCATAAAACATATGTGCATATCCTTCCCTGAGACCAGGAGGAGAACTACCATGAGGTCTGCTCACTCATATTCCAGTAACTCTGGAATAGAAAGAAAACACTGCATTCCTCTGCCACCATGAACTGCCACTGCATCACAAATTCTGGAGGTGAGGGGGCCTGTGAGGAAAGCTGCCAGCTCTTTACCCAGTCCTAGGTAAACAAATGGATAAATAAAGTCAAGATGTGGAGACATCTTGACACTAGAGGACAAGAACAACAACCACCAATGAAAAAGATGAGGTGCAAAACTGACACCAGGAAATCCCTAGAGATGCTACATAAGCTTCCTTCCAGAAAAATATCCACACCACCTCCAGACGTTTTGTGGTTCTGTTTCTTAAGTGGGCTGTTAGTTCCACTACATCAAAACCAGTTTTCTTGGGGTCTCACCAAAAGCTCTCTTTTTCAGGAAAGAACATCATTAAATTAGTGAATGAAAAAGCAGACAGTACTGATGTGTGCTCAGACAGCATTCATGGAGCACATTCTGTTTTTAAGATCATCACTTCACTCTTCTGCCCTGAGAGAAACCATCTTTCCTCTGCTGCAGTGACAGAATAAATAAGTCAATGGAAAACCTGAGCATAAGCTGAAATTTCCCTAGTCTTATATATCATATCATGAATAACGCAGTCTTACATGTCTGAGATGAAAGAGTACTCCCTGCATGACATTCATAAAGATTTCAGCACTGCCACCACAAGATACCTCAGTAAGGTTCCACATTCAGTGCTAGTTTTCAGGCAGGAATATGATAGGAAAGCAAGGCAGAAACCCCCCCCACAAATACAACAAAAAACCCCACATCAACACCAGAAGCAGCACCAAAATGCTGTCTCTAGAACCAGTTCTTTAGATCATCAACCCAGAAAGCCTAGTAAAAAGAGGTAAAAAACCACATGCACCAAGAACACTACTAACAGACCAAACCCCAGTGGAATACACGTGGAACAGAAGCCTTACCTTGTGATATCATCAAAAACTCCATAACCACTCTTCTTATCCATTGTCCACTGTCCAATGAACATGCTGGGAGAGGAGGAGGTCAGCTTCCCACTGCGCAGCAGCCCATGCCCATGACGCATGTTATCCTGGAAACACCCTTCATACACCTCACCAGTAGCATAGCTATTGCCAGAAAGAGTAAGAAGCATTCCTAAAATCCACTTTGCTATTGTGATTTGGTGCTTTTGTTAGATTTTTTTGATAATTTTTTTTGTTGCTGTTATCTTTTCTTCTTTCCCCCCTGAATGGCTCAACCTTCTTCTCCCTCAAGGAATCCCATGACATCCCCACCAAGCAGGAGCTACAGGAGAATTATGTTTGGGGTAAAAGTGAGCCTTTAATACAAGTCATTTGATGCATTGCTTTTTTAAAGCCACTGTCTCCCCAGCAGGCCAAGCTATTTAGATGTTACATTTCTCTCTCAGAAGAGTCCTTTATTGTTGCAAGTTGGTAACAATATTAGGATAGATGTTAATAGCAGAACACTGCACATGTGTGCATCATGGGAAGAAAATAACCCAAACTAACTGAAATGCAACAATAAAGTCACACACAGCTTGCTAAGGAGTGTGCCAGAGCACTAGTCCTGCTCTCCCCTCTGCTAGGACAGCACCACAAGCACTACATGTCACCTGTAGACTCCATGCCCACACATTTTGCCTTCCTTCCAGTAACCCACGTAGTGGTCATCCTTATTCAGAGCTTTGTTTGGCACTCTGTATTCACCATACCTGCCAAGGAACAGACATGGAACACAAGCAGCCGTAACACAAACATTTTATCACAAACAGGAACAGATTGTATCAAACTCGCTGTAAAAGCAGAATGCTCTATGTAATTTTTAGTGTGTCTCCAGCTACAGCAGTTACAGATTATTTTTATTACCTTTTTTAAACAGAAAGCAGGAATTCCACCATCCCCCGGTCAATTTAGTCTGTACTCCTTCTCTCCTGTTGAACCTAGCCATGCTACTGCATTTTTCTCAGCTTTGTACAGCTCACAACCCTCACAATTCTGCTCACACTGTAAGACTGCTTCTACCTTTGCCATCTCCTTTAAAATTGAAACAAATCTTTACTCCAGGGAAAGACAAAAACAAGTGTTGATACAGAAAAATATGTAAAAAAAAAAAATCAAAAAGCTGCTGGATTCCCATAATGCTCCAACAGTAGCACAGAACTGTTCACAATTGCAGAATGCCTTTTCAGGCATTCTTTTTATGCCTAAAAACAATGAGAGGTGAAACTTCTGTTTACTGATTCTCATCTTCAGGCGAGATTAAAATCCAATTATGAAGGTTTTCCTAAAAGCACATCTACCCCAGCAAGACATTACTGTTGTCAAGTGCTGAGATTATAGCATGACAGCTAAAATACAAATACATGGCATTTGATAATCCTAGCAAGTACAGCTGAATACCAATCCATTTGTTTCTGGTGGGGACCTGTTTGCAGTGCTGCCATACCCAACAACCCTAAAAGCACCAGGGTTAGTAACATTTCCTACTGGGCAGAAACGACCAAATGTCTCATCTGGTTTTATAGGCTGACATTACACCAGTTGCTAAGGTGCATTTTAAAGTTATCTGCAGCCAGACCCTATTTCTACTATCTGTCAAGCTTCATACTTTGAAAATAACTACAAACTAATAGGACTCCTCATAAATTTTTATCCTGCCCAGTATAGACAAGTCTGCTTGCAAGTTTCATACAAAAATGCCTTTGGAAATAAGTTAACCTCTTATCTTAGTAGTACCCTAGGCAGATTCAGAGCAAAGACATCCATAGATTAATTCAAAGCTGTGTAATAAATTAAGTAACTTTCAAGTGGTCTTATTTGTTTCAAGAGATAACTTTATCAAGTCTAGGACTTTATTCATGCTATTTTCAAACTTCTCTGTGCCAGTTATCTTAATCATTAGGATCATATACTCTCACTGGTTTTGTTTTTTATCATCCAAACCCTGAAGTCGATTCAAGATTGTGTCATCTTCTTCCTGAATTATTAAACCCTCGCTCTACCAGAAACACAGCAAGGAAAATATTAGAGAAGATGCATCACTACACTGCATGAAAGGCACTGAATTTTCTAGAAGGAAAAAATCCCAATACTGGAGCTTCTGGAAGAGAACTACACCCAAAAAAAAAGTTAGCTACCTATACAGCAAAAAGTTGACTGCAGACTTTTCATTTGCCTTTCTCTGCTTAGGAGTTTATACAAGCACACACACACATACACACCCCTGTTTTGCTGTTTTAACATTTCCTTTCTCCATTCTACAGCTGATTACCCCAACTAGTTTCAGTTTTTATGAAAGAGCAAGTTTTTAATCATGCAGTTGCATGAGTCTATTGAGAAGACAACTAGGGAACCTCCAGATAAATGAGTATCTGTACATCAACATACAGATATATCTCGTTAACAGATATATCTTTTTATCACATATAACCCTGAGTCAGTATGATTAACTGCAAAACCTTCTTCATTAAAGGTTTTTGTTATCTCTTACAATGAAAGGTATTTCTTGTCCTTTGGCTCCACAAGCAGTGAGAGGATCTTACCCATCCTCCAGCCCAGTCCGGAAAGTCCCAGAGTACATTCTTCCATCTGCCCACTTTAGGATCCCTCTGGAAAAAATACAAAGCCATACATGTGTGTAAGGTCATCAGTTCACTTCACACCTCCTAATTTCTGTGAGAGACCCAACTTACTGACACAGCGATGACCTCATTTTGTTTTCAACTGTTACATTCCAGTGTGTTTACCTGCCATGGGGCTTTCCTGACAGCCACCTCCCGTCATAAACAGCATCCTTGAAGCGAGGGTCCTTGTAGAAGGTGTATCTGGCACTGCGGGAAATGGGGGGCTCCTGTCTTGGCACGTTGCCTCCAGCTCCACACAGAATGAAGTCAGAAGTCCCCCTAAGGGCCTGATCCACTGCTTGGCTTATGGCCCTCAGCCACTTGGTCTGCAACAGAGTTGCATCACAGCATTTAGCCAACATCTGCCTTTGCACTGAACCTCACCCTTACAGACACTACAGTCTGCTCTGCACTCCTCAGAGTACAGTGCTGTACCCTGGAGCATGGCTACAGCAAAGCACAGGGTGCAGTCAGCCTGCACACACAGTTGTAGGACAACTTCATTCTTTGTGAATACTCAGGCAATACTTGTCCCTGCTTGGTTTCACAGGAGAGGAAAAACTCATACATGTCACTGAGGCCACGTATAATTTGTAGGTATGCCTACCTTTTCTTGTGGTGTTGAAGAAATGAGAACAAATTGTTCTTCTGGTGTTGTAATCTTCAACCCATTCCTACACGAAAGAGTGAAGAAAAGTATTTTAATGTAGCGAAATCTCATTCCAAAAAAGGCAAAGTTTCTTAGAGCTCAAACATTACATCTTCCTTCCCCCCACCCCAGCTAGCATTCACTTTAATATCAACTCAGCAGTTAAAAGAAGCACTAAGAAACACTACTTGTTTTCCTCAACTACCTTATTCTTTCACATGTTTATACTGTTTTTTTTAATAGAGATAGAAACGCAATAAGATTTCTAAAACAAGCCATGATTGAATCCAGACTATACCACTGCTAGTTTATAATTGATTAAAAAATACTCATTCTCCCCCCCAATATATGAGTACTTCAGCATCACAAGCAAGAATACTCACACATTACCAGCTTCTTCTGAAAGAGCTTCTACCCAAAGAGTAGACAGGGGAAAAATATGGTGCGTTGAGAACTGTGGGCAAGGAGAAGGGAAACTTCACTGGGTACTGATCCATTACCCCTGTCCCATGCTCTTTCTGAACAGGTTTTTTCCCTTTGCTATGGACAACTGAGCACTGCAGGCTGCTTACATGGACCTTGCTCCAAGAAACAGCTAAGAGAAAGTACACTAGCCACCAGGAAACAGCAATCAAACATTAAAAATAAAGTATGCAATTCCAAATTTATTTGTAAACGTGAAGGAAGCACAACTTTTAAGCACTCAAGAAACACTGCAGTGAATGGTACAAAAACTTTATTTCACCATATGAAAACATGTCATTTTGCTTGAAGCTGGCTTACCTGAGCATGCACCAGAGCATCATTGAAGAGGATGAACCAGTTGACTGAGAACCTCCCAGCGTGCTGCAGGGACAAACCCCGGTTGCTGCTTTCACAGATTAAGCGACGCTCTGGCTTCCGCAAGGAGTCCTACAGGCAAGGTTCAAAACAACGTCACAAATGCTCACTGAGTGTGACCTGAGGCCAGACTGCTTGTCTTTCATACTAAAGGCTCAAGCTTGCTAAAGTTAAGAGCACTACAGCCACGTAAGTAAGAAAAATGAGAAGTGGAGCTGGGACAACAGCAGCAGCAACAGACACAGGGTGCAATGCTAAGAGCAAAATATTGATGATACCGTCATTTTCCCAGGAAAGGTCTTCCAGAAGCCAAGGGTGTATTCTGCTTCCTTCCTTTTCCTGCCGAGATGGACAGCAAGGCTCTCATAGCATGAACTGGAATCCTGTAACTTCTGGTATTCTGGAGATGCCTACAGGGCACAAGGTAAGACAGCCCTGAGAGTGCTTCTGAACACCTGTGCTACCTGCACTCAGCAAGCTGCTGTAACACTGCTTGTTTTTTTACACCAGTATCAAATGCATGACAGTCCATCTGGTCAACAAAGGAACAGTGAAGGCCAAGTTATATTACCAGCCACCTGCTCTACTGGTGCACTGAGGGGGCTTTAAAAATCACAGAAGTTCCATGAATGTTAAGAGAAGAATGATAAGCCTACAGTTACATGATCTATCTTTCCACAGCTAACAAATGCAGGAGTAATACTTCAAATTACTACATTGGGATAAGCATGCAAGTAATTACTGTTTCTCTTTAATCATATTTCATTTCAAAAGAATGCAATTATATACATCTAAATAGGCGGTAAAAGTCTGCCTAGTATATTATGTAGTATTTTTAGTGGAGTATCACATCCAAGACAAGCTACAGTAGTGATGCCAGAGGGAACTGAAAAGCAACAGGCAAATATCAAAATAATATACTTTTAATTACTTTTAACAGGCACACCAACAAGTTCTGGCAGGGCAACGAGTTTCTACCTGTCATGTGATTGCACAGGTGTGGTGTAAGATTGCTCAAAAAAGTGTGCATGATCTTCCCTGGAGCAAAGACAAGTCTGAGGCAGCTTCTGTGGGACTAAGCCGTTTCTAATTACCTGGCATTTGCTTCACACAGTTATTTCCGAGCCATAAGTTTCATGTGTGTATTTATTCAGATATAGATAACAAAGCCAGCTTACCACTTCAAAACAGGTGGCAAGCTTTAGCAAAGCTCTAGCATAATTATGGAGTCGTCCAAATGGCATGAAAAACAGAGCATTCAGAACTTCCATCAGCTGGAGGTTTTCCTCATTCTTGTCAGACAGTTTCTGTAACAGCTCCTGGTTTTTACTCAAGAAATCTCTAAATGATGGGACATAGGGGAACAGAGGGAGAAGAGAAAAAGACAGTGAGACATCAGTGATGTTTTAAATAAATGAGATCAGAATGTCCCTTTCTGGATTATCATAAGCCAATAAAACTTAAAAGCACATACATGCTGTTATTAAACTATTCCTAGCTTAGTTTAAGTAAGTACAGTAGCTCACTCTTGTAGCTCTCTAACATCTGCAACACAGGACTATTTTCACTGATCTAACATGCTCAGCCATTTAATGTGCTTGGAAAGTAACTAATTGCCTTTTCCTCTTTAACACTTGGTGTAAGAGCTAACAACTGGAACAACTCCCCCATTTCTGCTAAACTAGTAAGTTTCTAACACTATTGATTCTTCCAAGAAGGTGTGAAAAAAATCCTAACTTTGCTCCACTGCACTTCCCTAAATATATCCAAATAATCTCTTCCCCACCCCTGCTGTTCAAGACAACTGACCAGTTTTTTTCCCCTAACTATAAAAATTACATCCTACCTCATAGAAAGGCAGGAAATCTGTTCAATCCTCAGTCTGTTTTCCAAGAAGGAGAACTAATCTAGTTCAGAGAAGAAGAGGGAAACCATTCTGAAGACAATGCATTAGCACACAAAACCAGGATTTCTTCATCAAAAGGAAACCAAACCTACTATTCCCTCTCCTTCACCATACCTGGGTATCCAGGTGTCCTAGCAAATATGAGACATCTGTTTTAAAATACATCCAGCTGGGAAGCATTTTGAATCAGGTGAGGCTGACAAAGCAGGCCCCAGGGACAGCAAAACAGATCAGAGAATTGCACAGCAGGGTCCCCAAGAATTCTACATGATTAGCAAGATGCCATTTCACTCATCAAAATACCATACCTTGTCTAGGTCTGCTAATGGTATTTAAGAACTCTCTTGTTCAACAAGCCTTAAGGAATAAAGTCTTCTTCAGAGAGAAGACCATATTTATCAATTTTAAATTTAACCATCTGTTTGGTTTGCAGTTTTGAAGTGCTTCGAGATCCTCTCACAGAGGTCTCTCTGTAGAAAAGTGACAAATAATAACAGATCCATAACACCAAGTTTAGCTCACCCACACTTCAGAGCTCAAAAACCTGCTGTCAATGAAGACTTGTATTGAAGACAGCGCTTCTCAAAGGTGCTTAAAGACTACTTCTAATACATTTGTGTTGCAGGATACCCATAAAAGACAGGCTGAAATCAATAACAGCTAACTTAAGACAGTACTCCTTGGGGAAGGGGCAACATTATTTATTTTTATGAAAGATATTCTTGATTTCCCTTTCCAAGGGGCAGGACAAAACTTCTAAAAATCTCCTCCCTGAAGTTTCAGAATCTAAGAAAGTTTTTTTCACCTATTGAGACCCTAGTTGAAGTAAGAGAAGGTGAGATACCTGACAGTGACAACTGACACGAGGCATTTTAGTAAGAGTAATCTCAGCATCCAGACCTTTTCAGTACAAATTATAAATAAGCTTATATTTGAAATAAGATTTCCTGTAAGTCACTCAAAAAATCTTGACCAATGCTGAAACATTCTCAGTATCTTTCTGTAGTGAGATTTTTTTTTTACTTAGTCCTTGGCACTGGCTCTCTGGTGCAGAAGATTCTTTGCATTAATACCCTGACTTTTCAAGGAACTACTAATACATTGACACGACATTCAAAGTGCTCCATGAACAGCTGTAACAGCATTACTCCCAGATTACAGAATTTCAAAAGGAAGGGAAGGTGGCAATTCCTTGGATTAGTTAAATACCCTCATTGAAGTAACTTCTTCACAGCACTAGAGTGAAAGGTGCATGGTGTCATTATTTTGAGACAAAATACTATTGAACTGACAAAAAAGCCTTACTTAGTGATCTGTAAACTTCATATATATCACCTCAGGCCTTAAGGTACAATTCCTTCCTTACATTTAAGAACACCTATGCATGAAATAGAGCAAGCAACATTGAGAAGCAAGGCAGACATACATGCAGGGTTGTTATTTTTGCACGATTTTGAAGTGCTGCCACAAACTTAAAAAATTCAAGTGGAACTGAATTCACATGATCTAATCTCACTGATTCTGAAACAAAAGTTTGCTGTGCTGTATTTCCTTGTCAGCAAAATCTGAAAGAACAAAATACTAACAAACACTGAATAGATAATGAAAATTTAACCTCGAAAGGAAGCTTTAAAATAAAAATTAACCGAAAAATATTTGTTTCTTTCAAGGGATTAACAATAATTTGTGCTTTGGTACTCCTTTCTCCACCTTCATGGTAGAGTAACTGAACTAATTCAGGACCATTTTAACCTCAATTTTTAATCACAGTTGAGAGGAAGTAACTTTTTCTTGATCTGATGGAAAATTAACTAGTGTACTCAAGCAGGCTACGACCAAGTCTCTGCGTGCTCGTTACTACACACAAACACACGATTTTTTGAAGTACAGTTCCTTGCGGATTGATCAAAAGCTCCAGAAAATGGTACAGGTTTGCTTACATTGCTGGCTTTGCGAGAAGCATAAATCCTCCCATCACAAGGAAGTTTGTTACTGAAGTACAATACCTAAAGTGGGGAAGAAAAAGAGGTTCTGTTACAAAATAAGAACATCCCTGGAAAGAGAAACTGTTGTAATTTCCAACAGTTTACCAATGAGATCGATACTATCTTTCACCATACATCTAATTTAAGTACTTGAGAAAATACTAAACCGTGAGACACTCAAAGTTACTGGAACACTTCCCACTGGAAGACAGGGCATGCATTACCATGCCACATTCCTGCAGCCATTAGCACAATGCAGAAGGCTTAGTTTGCACACAAAACTTGAATTTTTCACTTTCCCTCAAATTTTGGTACGTAGGCCATCTGTTTCAACAGTTCAATACTCCTAACTTCTAATTATATTCAAGAGGATAACCTCGAGATAGTAATTTCTCTTTTCCTGATATTTGAGAACCTGCCTTTCACTTTTCCCCTACCAAAAAAGAAAATAATTTAAAAATTATAAACAAGGAAGAAAGTTTCCTTTAGGGGAATATGGCATAAGTTTATCACTGACCCACTAAGAGTAGTTACTTTTGTGCTTGAGTTAAAAAAAAGTGCAACCAGCAGCACATTCAAAATGCTAATGCATAACAGCTGAAGCTGATGTACTTGAAATTTTGTTCCCTGACAGATTTTCAGATGTCTGGTAACCAAGACTACATTCTGAGAGTACATTTTAAGACCCTCCCCTCCATCCAGCCAGTATTTTTCACAAAAGTCTGTAGGTATTAAGTATGATGTGGCTTCTGCTACATTTGGGTGAAATTATCCAGCAACTACAAAAGTTATTTAGGAGAAAGACAGTGAACAGCTAACTGCACAGACTTACTCTCCCAAAAGCATTAAGCTGATCAAAAGGACAGACAGTATAATTCAGTCTTGAGTGTGACCACTAAAGCAACTCTGTTGTTTGGGTGAAAGGTGTAATGCCCAGCTATTTAGCAGTTATGTGGACAGAGGAATGACACTTCTGAAAGACAATTTTCAGTTAATGACTATTGAAAAGACATTTTGTAACTGCAATAAACTTTACTTAGTACCTACACATTGTAACTCGTTCTATTCCATTGTAAGATCCTTACTATTAAGTAGTGAACATGACACTTCTAACAACTGTATATGCAGCAATCGAACTGGAGCTTGAATGTAAGAGAAGCTGAAGCTCTCCAGATTGCTCCGCTGCTGAAGAATTTGAAATCCACAGCTTGCATTTTGTGTAAAACTTCCCATACATTTTAAATGGCAAGAATATAATTTGCACAACAGTTACTTATGTAGGTTTCCTTCAGATCTACTTTCTCCTATCTCAGGGCTTGTGGTGGCCAGTAGGTTAAACTTGCAGACTCAGAATGAGAGGGAACTGGATACTTGCTCAGTGTAACTATCCAGAAAGAGACTGGAATGCTTCAGGATGGCCAAGCTCCTGGCTTCTTTCACTCCATGAAGAAAGCTACTTAGAGAGGCTCCATGCTGCCCAATGAGATAGCACAGCTTGCTGAACCTGCTTGCCATCTCCTGCAACAACTGGATTGTGTTTGCATTGCCCAAGTTATCTGTAACAGACCAGAAAGCAATTTAGCTTACCTTCCAAAAGAGCAGCACCTGTTAATAAAGGGAATGAGCACAAGGTGCTGTGTAGGTGTTTCACTGGCCATTTCACCTCACTGCTACCTTAGCCAGCATTAGGAATTCAACAATTATAGACCAGACAGGTACAGCACAAATAATTAAGTTCTTTCAGGTAAAACTGCCAGAAAAGTGCAGATCCTGATAACATGATGCAGATGTCAAAATGCTGAGAAATTTCACCAGTGTATGTGAACAGGGGAGAATAAGACTTCAATTTAATACTAAAAATACATAATTATTTTTTAATATTGTATGAAGAATTTTGCTGCGGGACTTAGGGGAAATAATATAAAATACTAAAATAATTTCTTACCTAAGCCCAGAAGAGGTCTAAGAACCTGAGATTTGATCTCGCTCAGTTTGAAATAAAACCTTCTCTCAGTAGAAGCCAACTCATGCAAACTGGCAATATATCCCATCACGTTTTTGTCTACCAAGACCAAACAGTTGTCACCACCAGCTATCACACTGCTTATGTACCCTATCTGAAAGACGAAAAAGAGAAAAGTAAAAACAGCAGCCTAAATATTTTTCTTTTTACACTTCAATTTACAAATAGGGTGATGCAGAATAAAGCAGATCTTGAGGAGCACCAGGTGATAATAACTATTAATTACCTACAGTAACAAACAGTACAGTCAACACTGATTTAATAATACAAGAATATTAAAACTACAACCAATATAGTCGATGCTGTTCATTTTCCTGGCACTGACAGAGTAAAATACCATAAATAGACCGTCTTTTAAGGTGACCCATACAAACATTCCATATTTAAGAGACAGTGACCTAAGTCAAATGAGGCAGAACTGCAGTATATTTCATGCTTGTGTTAGCAATGTTCATATTAAATAGTATCATTATGTCAGCTATTTCTCCTATTAACTAAGAACAAGCCATGGTGCAAGAATAAACATATGAAGATGGTAGTGAAAGCAGGGCACAATTTCAGGGTGCACTTCTGCAACACACATACCTGGAAAGAGATGTATTAGACACACTGGAAATACCTTCTTGTGCCTCAAACAGAAGGAACGACCAAGAAACAGGCAGGGAGGAGAACAACACTCACTAAGCAACCCTCATCTCTGCCCTCCATAAGCTCTGACCCTGTTTTGACTGCTAGGAACTGGCTACTTGATCTGATACCCTTGAAGCCAGTTCAACAACCAGCACTGTGCTATTCCAAAAAAATATCAGTATGACTTGCACTAACATAAAGAAAATATCACTCACCTTACTACATGATAGTAACAGAACTGGACTCTTAGTACAACTGTTTTCATTCAAATTATTTTCTGATGTTGTCTCCTGGCCACTGTAATACAGTCCAGGTTGGAAGTCCTGCTCATCTGCTAAGAAGAGGGAATAATCTAGTCCTGCTGCTGTACTCCAAACACCATCACCACATACCTGAAATTCACAAGGAAGGAAAAGATGTTAGAAATCATCACCGAATGACAGAAGAGCACTTTTTTAGCCACACATGCATGTAACACATCTGCCCAGAAAAAGTATTGCCATAACTGGTACTTTTTCAAAATCAGTGTCTCATATCACATACATTTCTTGCATGTATACAGAACACTTCTCCCCTCAGCATTTCTCAGGGAAATCTATACACTTGGGACAGTTAACAAGCTGTACATTCATTTGCATAAGGGCTAAACAGGAAAACTCTGCAGCTAGTTTTCCACTAAGTGCCAGAAAGCATATGCAAGCGTCTGGTCTAAAACAAAATCATTTTGTGGCTTTTCACTCAACATGATGAAAAGTTCAGAACAAACAGAAAACCCACAGCCAAAGCAGCCCTCGAAATACAGGAACAAACAGTCTAGGAAAGCTAAGAATAGCAGAACAATGTTTAGAACAAAAACAGGGTTCCATGTTACTTATGTTTCAGCACTGCAACATCTGCATCAGAGAAACCAATAATAAGGCAGAAGTGAAATTTTGTAAGATACAATCAATCGCATTTCTCAGTGTAGTCAATTACCAGTGGAGGCCTGTATAAAAGATTTCTTCAGTAGATTTTCACAAGCTCATCTAAGGATCGTGTTCACAGTATTAAGCCAAGGCAATCAAGGTCTCTATTAATATATTGCACACTGATACATAAACAAGGTCAGTTTTTAAAAATGACTTTGTACTCACTCCATTATGTAAAAAGTGACCCTGAGCTGAAAGAAATGAAATACAGAAAATACGAAGTACCTTTGCAAGACGAGGGACGGTTGTTGGGGAGTTCAAATGACCAAGCTGGCCAGAGACATTACTGCCCCATGAATACACCTGTAAGAAACACAGCTGAATATGAGAAAGTAAATTTATGTACTTGGACACATACTGAGCTGGAATACAAAAAACACAGGCAGAACTTTGGCAGAAAGAGAACTAACTCCTTCCAAGTTTCTTTCCACAACCAAAGAAATTAACAGTTTGGAGGCAAAACATTAAACATTAGAAAAAAACAAATATGTCAATTTTATCACAGATGAGCAATATATGGTAAGGATCACTTGTACCTGGGATTTGGCAGTGAGTGCTAAGGAATGATGACCACCAGCAGAGAGGTGAATCACTTCTTTACCATCTAGACTTTTCACACACAGTGGCTGAAGTCTGTCAATTGCCAGAACCCGAGGCAGAAGCAGGGGGAAGAAAAAAGATTATCAGAGATATACTTAAGACAAAAATAAAATCCAAGTTTTATTTTTACTCAAAATAAAATAAAACTGAGAAAACAAATATACATGGAGTTTTTCGGTAATAAACCAGCTTAATCAAAAAGGTCATGAAGGGCAAAATTTGAAGATAAACCTCACCCCAGCTTGGATGAAGTCAAAATACCACCAAAACTCCCATGATCACAAGGAAAAAGTCATAACTGACTGATGCTCAGTTACAACACATCATAAAACATGTTACTTGGAGGAACTTAGACCGTAACACAGAAGAGCAAGAATACAGTGCAAGGTGTTTGACTGAGTTAGAGAACTTGAAGACTCAATTTCCTAGCAACCTACCAGGAAACATGTACAAAAGAAATCTCACCTTGGCAGAACATCACCATGTCCTAGCTGTCCTTCCTTCCCCTTTCCCCAGCTCCACACCTCTGTTCTTAGAGAGGGTAACAGAGCATCAGCCTCACCACTGTACGTTGGAGTCAGAGCTACAGTCCTCATTTTTGCCCGCCCTACCTTCCGTAAGAGCCTAGGAGAGACTGGAAACAGGCCATCAGGTAGAAAACTGATCATTTTGGGTCAATATATCAGACTCTGTGTTAGACAGTAACTGCAGCATTTGTGATAACCAAGCAAGACTGCTTAAAGAGTTCTTCACTAAGACTGAAAGCAAAGGGTAAGATATGTTATTGATACACAGAAGTAACATATGGGCTAAAAGGATATGGATCCCAACTAATTTTTACCAGCTATTAAAGGCACATGGGAATTATACCCTTATACTGCAGTAAATGAACCAAAACAAACTATACGTTTCTTTAAAAAAAGAATGCTTTTAAGGAAAATACATCCTTGCAGTGAAGAAAACATTTCAATACTTCCTAAAATCTCCTCTGAGATCCAAAATCAATACAGAACTAAACCATGTACCCATCCACTCAGGCCAATTAACAACACCAAAATCTATGAGGGAAAAAGGTCATTAACCCTGAAGTTTGGCAGAGGGAACTGGCTCAAAACCAGATCAGTCCAGTAGGGATTACAAACCACACACATCTGATCTGCTATGCAACCCTGATGAAAGATAGTTTGCTGTAATTTTGCACTTCAATAAGACTACTTCAGTGGGCCCACTTCACCAATAAAGAACATTCCTAAACCCACTACACTTTTGGTTTTATTAGCATGCAGTTATCTGATAGCCTTCACTCTCCCCACTGCCTCCAAGTCCCAAGATGTAGTTTATAACTCATAAACACCTTCACTAGATGATTAATGTTAAACAATAATGTTTGCTTTTCAGTTATAAACCTCCACATTACTGTAACTTCTCCAGTCTCTTGGTTTTCCCAGTGTGCTTTTTTACCTTGTGACAACAAACCAGGCAGGGAAAGCCTTCGACTCCCTCCTTCAGATTCCTCCTCTCTAATATCCACTAAACTGGAACTCTTCTTCCCCTGCATGGATTCCTGCCTGACCTGCTCTTCTCGAGTGTCTTTCAGAGCTTCAGGTCCCGGGGACCCCCCCACAGGCTGAGATGCTGGTTCACTGGCAGGTGTGCCATAGAAGTTCATTACTTTCTTCAGAGACAATGCTCCAGCTTCATAGGTAGCAGCCACCCTCACACCAACTGCTGATGCACAAGAGGCCACCAGGCTGTTCAAGGCAGACGTGCTGGTACCTGGAGGCCCGGGGATACAAGCACCCAGTTGTTCTTCTTGAGAAGGCTAAAAACAAAGAAAAATTGAAGATTATCATACCAGACAGCATGGAACAGCAGGATGATGACATGCACATTCACTACTCAAACTACACACTGCACTGAACAAGACACTAGAAGGAAAACCATCTTTGACTTTTTTTTTTTTTTTCCTTGTTAAAAAAAAAAAAAATAGGCTAGAGGACTGAGATCGGTTGAGTTTACCTGAACCTCATTCCTATTTATAAAGACAGGCACAGCAATACAGAAAAGCACATCCAATTTGTGCATCAAAGCAAAAGAGAAACAAAGGACTTAACTGATGGTGAAACATTACATTAGAGTAACTCTGCTCTTTACATGCACACTCAATTGTGTTAAGGTTCAGCAAATCAATTCCAGGCTTGCTTATTCCTGGAACTGTGTAAGGGAAACAGTACCCTGGAAATACTCCAAGAGCAAGGAGTTGAGCAAGGGAGCATGAAACTATGTGTTTGCCTGAGAGGTTACACACAACTGCTGGGATGCATTCACATTAGCAAAAATCAAAATGAAGGACATCTGTGTTCACACAATGTTTACTTCTCTGAATAAGAAAACCTAACTCACTAAATCAGCAAGTTACTGGACACTTTGTTTTTTGCTTTAACACTACTTTTTTTTTCCCCCCATCAGAGGTGGTAACAAAACTCAACTATTTTTTTGGTACTGCGTAATTTGTCTCACAAAGCTGTTTTGAAAAAATTCACACTGTAACTGCAAAAATAAATTAATAAACTGGCACAATACTTGATATGACGAAAGAAATTTTCAGAATTCTATGACTTTGGCATATTGGGCCACAGTTCTTCCAGACAGTACCATAAACCAGCCAGCGGGACAGTTCTTACGTAGGGACTTACTGACCGCACCCTAAGATTTTGGGTTAGTTTCCTGTCTAATAGCTTTTGCCTTGAATCTTCTTCCCATCTCCCTACCCAGTTGTTGTTTTTTTAATAGTGGAAAATGGAGCATTTTGGCAGGGACTGGGGGACAGCTCTTGAAACTTCAAACTCCACTATCAAGAATCTTCTAGTCCTTATTAAAAATTATTGCTTTACTTTCCATGGGAACAGCGTTGTTGAACCATTTTCCATACCACACTAAACAGCATTACTTCTGTTCCTCCCACCTTTGAAACTAGAGGAACAGCACAGACAGACTGAGCTAACAGCATTTTCCATTTTGGGAAAGAGTAACATTGTCAGGTATACAAGAGGACTTGTAGCAAAGTCACAGCTAGTGAGTAGGTACCAACCTGCTCAGGCTCTGTACAGATGTTTTTCTCCTGGCTCTCGGTTAATGTCTGATCTGATAAACCGACCAAGTACTCCTTCACTTCTTTTTTCTCTGAGTACAGAATATTTCCAGGACTAGAAATTCCACTGTCTTCCTGCCCATCACTGCTGGAAAGCACACCTGCTCCATCAGACCCTGAAGCAACCAGTGTATGTTCTTCCTCGAGTCGTTTCTGACAGTCTTCCCTGCGGTTACCTGTTACACTTTTTCCTTCTGGTGTCTCCAGGGGGGGACAGAAGGTTTGGCTTTCTGGTTGGTTATCAGACAGTGCAACACCCAAGGGGCAACAGTGGCTGTCTGAAATGATGACATGATCCTCCTTGTCCATCATGGTGATGAGGAGCTGACTGCAATGATTGCACCTCTCTGGGATTGGCTTCATTTCCTGCACTGGGAGACACTGCACCAGAGCCAGGCTGTGGGAGGCTCCACAGGCAATCTGGAGCACGACACGTCCTGCCAGGTGCTCCACCTTCTGTGGCTTTGTCACTGGGAAGGTGGTTGTGATGAGGCCCAGCTGGCAGCCACTCCCCCAGGCCCATATCTCTCTGCTCAGTGACAGTGCCAGTGTGTGTTCCTCTCCACATGCTAGCTGCAAAATCCTTACTGATAACAGAGGGCTGGTTTCAGAATCAGAAATACTGACGGGCTGTGGCTCTGGCACACATGGCTGGTTGGCAACTGCACACTGGCCAGCAGAGTTGTTCCCCCACATGTACACCACACCACTTTCTGTCACGGCTCCATTATGGAAGCTGCCAGCTGCCACTGTAATAACATGATGCCCAAGCAAATTATTTTCTAAGACAGGAATATTAGCACAGGACTCCTCCAGTCCTGATCTCCAGGGCAGTCTTCCAAAACTGTAGACCTCTCCACCTGGGAGGGAAAAAAACAAACAAAAGCAATTTTAGCATGAATCAGATGAAGTTCAACAAATAAAAAAAATTTGAAGAGAGATTCAGATAAACTTATACATTTTTATCTTTCTCCAAGCTCAGTGAAAGCTTGGTTGATACATGAAGACCAGTTGCTGTTGTGATGCTGTGATGTACTGAAGCTGGCTGATCTCTGCTATGGCTGCCATTAAGTTCTACTCCTCATGTCACCACTACCCTGTGCGTGCAGGCACTGCCAAAGTCACCTTTTTGTGTTAAAAATTCTACTATAACCAAACTCGTGCTGTGCTGGCTTTTTTGAATCAAACACAAGAAATGTAGTTTTGAGTTAATATGGCTCAGATGACATTACCATCTTCAAACCAGAAATCCAGAACCATTTTTAGAAGAAAAAAAAAAAAAAGTGTGAAAGACACTATGCAGATGATTTCTGTTCCAACACAGTATTAAGTCACTTGTGACTAAGAAGGAAATACTCACAAAGCTAAAAATCTGTGTAAGTTTCATGAGACACAGGTAGAAGAAAAAAAAAACAAACTAAAAGGAGAAAACTTGACAATAACAAAAATCTGCTATTGCCTCAAATCTTAACAAGTAAGATGCTTATTACCTTCTGTCAGAAGTAACCCATGGTGTATCCCAAGGGCTGCCTGTAGCACAGTCTTTCCACTGAGGCCTGGAAGCCTTTCTGGGGTAACAGAGCAGGAACCAGCCTTCCAAACATAGACCAAGCCTCTCTCTTTGGCTCCTTCTGCCTCTTCTGAGCTACAAAAAGATGGGAGGAAATACAGAATCAGCCTGAAGTTTTCTGTGGTTCAGTAATGCATAGTTTGCTTTCACATATGTAGGAAAGGCTTAGTAGATTAGTCATTAGTTTTAAGATCAGGAGTTTAACATATTTCATTTACAATTTGGTAATCATACAACAGTTTGGGTTGGAAGGGACCTTACAGATCATCCGGTCCCACTATTATTTAAATGAAAAAGAAGCACCTTCTATTTTAAATAATTAGCTTCCTTTTTCATTTGTACTTTACCAACTGAAAACTAGCTGACTTCTTCACTAGTAAAGAAAGAAACATTTATTTGCAGCAATTTTAGAGAGTGATCATGTGCTGGCACATCCCAGGGAGCCTCCGTGACTTCACCTATCTGCTCATTCTCACCTTCTTTCCTGTGAGTCCATCTGTCAGTGGCAGCACTCCATCACCACAAAATCATTCCCTTTTCAAAAGGAACTACAGAATTGCCACAAACTGTAAAACATAAAAAGACAGCTATTTAATGGCAAATAATGTTAATTCTAAAAAATTACCAAAACAAAACAAACAAAACCTCCAATAAGAAACAAAGCTTTGGAATCCATTTTAAATAAATAAGCACTTCAGCATCACTAGGATGCTTGAAGTTATTTAGTTCACTCACACTGAGTTGGCAGAAAAAAGCTAAGCCACCAGACTTGTCCTACCTACTCAGTTCACAATATGTCTATTGTAAGGACAGACTGAACAAAAGCCAGTTCAAAGGCAGAAATTAACATCAATCTGTCTCTATAATTGTCAGTATACCCCTCAAGAAACATCAGAGAAGGATAAGTGACCCATTTTCAGTCTAATGTGAGACAGCAATATAAGATAGCAAGCTGAATGTATGAGGTAAACAGATTTGCATGAGCAGAGAACGTGACAGAGATGGATTCACACCTGTATTCCTGAACCAAAGCAGGATTGTCACTAAAAGGTACAGTTCTATTAAGCCAGAAATGCAGAAAGGCAATTAAGGGTTCAAAATATTTTCTCAGGCACACTGGTGGCTGACTATCTGTGAAGATACGGCAAGACCACGGAAGCCAAGTAGAGTGGCTGTTCTATTTACACTTGTTTGCTTTCAGATTTTTAATTTCACAAGTTCACCCTCACACTTTCCACCTTCACAAACACCTCTGTGCTACCCTTTGTGTAACAAAACAAAGCTGAACTTAATCTTTGTTTCTTCTAATCTGTTTGGCTTTTCAATATTCAAAATTGTGATTTACCTTGATCTACATGAATTACTAGATGAAGCAGTAAAAATTTCACTTACATTATTGCATGCCTGTAATCATATTGAGCCAAAGATAATAAGTTTGATATACAAGCTCTATGGATCCTTTTGTTTTATTACAGTTGCTGTCTGAAATCCACTGTAATAAAACCAGAAAATAATTAACGTAATGGCCTTTTAAGACAATTTATCTCCAAGGAAAGATCCAGAATGAGTCCTCTGAAGCCCTTACACACAGAAAATAAATTAAAAATGTGGCCAGTCTTTATCACAAAACAATATATGCCAAGCTGTGAATTGCACATGGAAGTTTCAGTTCACACATGGCAATAGTAATCAAGTTGACAAATAACTGAAATAACGAGTGTAAGTCCCAACACTTTCACTACACTGCTCTGAATAACTAAGTACCAAACAGACAGAAACACCAACAGATCATACCAAACCCTATTCAGTTGTCCAGACACAAGACACTGAAAACCATGATAGGGGCTTCAGAAAAAGAGAGTCACAAAAAAATGCAATCAAATTAACAACAGAACAGTACTGTGGTAACTCATATGCACCTTGCTCTAAAATACCAAACCAAACAAGCAAACACCACAACAAAAAAAAGGGCATACTTCCTAGGAACAGATATACACTCAGCCACACTTGTCAGCACAAAGGCACTGCTTTTGAGTCTCTCCTTGCTCAACCAAAATCACACCCAGCTGTAAAAGTTAACTTTCAAAATATTTACAGTGTCACAAATATAAGGAAACTCATGCAACACTTCAGTAACAGAGGAGTTGATGAAACATCAAATGAAAACAGAAATGTAGTTCTGGAACTTCCAATTCTGTGATATGTTCTTGCTCAGAATAAGTCTACCTAGGGTCCATTTTTTCAGCCTACTCAAAACCACCTAAGCCTGTGATTCACTTCTTGAACACATGAGCACTTCTCTGTGCAGAGCTACAGATTCACATCTAAATATCCAAAGGATCAGTATTTCAGATGAAGTGAGAGCTTTGACAGAGTCACAAAAGTATCAACAACTGCATAATTTACATTGTTTATACTTATTAAGGTCTGGTAAGTCAGGCTTAAAATCCTTGGCTTGTAAAATTTAGGTTTTTTTCATTTTCATGAGCTTCAGCTGCACAAAAGTTTACCATGAGACTTCTGACAATAATAAAATGAGGCCACCTGATTAGCTGTTTTGCACCACCTGCCTTCAAGGCTGACTTGTGTCAAAAAACTATTTGTGTAATTATTAAGTAAGAAACCTGAAATACCTGTGAACTAGAAATTAAGAGTGATATGATGGTGGTGATGCATTGTTTTCTTTTCAAAATCACACGTAGGGTTGCACCACTAAGGATTTATGCATATGAGGGAAAACTATAGTGAAGCTGCTTTCTTTCCATGAGATATCCTTACGGTATTTTAAATTCAAGTTCAGTTCAAGCTTTCATTCAGTCCTAGGACAGCAGAATGTTATTCCCATTTTACAACTAATACAAGATATTTAATCACAACTACAAACTAAATACTTATAAATGGAAAGTTTCTTCCTCCCAATAGGAATAGGCAATTTTCCTTGCTGTTTTTTTCCTCATTTCACATTTATTGGCATCACATTGCAGCACATGTTCATGACTACCTGCACTGTTACCAGGTGGAATGTTCCCAGAAGTGAACAGCCAGGCACAACACATCCTTCTCATGGCATGGAAGAACAGAATCACCGCAGCACCTGCACTACCCTGCCCACCCCTTTACTTTCTACATTTTCGCTTCACAGCAAGAGGAAAAAAGGCAAGGAGCCCCGAATAGAGCCAACTCATGAAATGGATTTGCCAGACATGACATTAGCATGACACTGATGTCCTGCTTTCCACTTACAGGTTTGGATGCTAATTCAGTCTCATGTGCAAAAATCAAATGTCAAAAAATCAATTAAAATTTACCAAACACGTAAGAGACTCAAAAATTCCTGAATATCCCTTCCTCCTCTTTTTCTTTTGAAATTACACTTTCCTAATTTAACACCTGTTCAGGTGCTTCCCTTTCTTAAAACAGCTTACTGCAGACGCCGAAATATTCCCAGTAAACCTACAACAGCCAGCAGTCGGCTGTGGCTACTCCCGCTGCTCCTCAGCGTCCCACCAAAATGTGTTTGTGCTGCAAGAGGAGGCCTGGGACTCACAGCCCCGCACCTGACTGACCCCAGAGCAACCACCGGGAGGGAGATGGGAGAGGGGAGAGGGAAAAGGGAAAAGGGGAAAGGGGAAAGGGAAAAGGGAAAAGGGAAAAGGGAAAAGGGAAAAGGGAAAAGGGAAAAGGGAAAAGGGAAAAGGGAAAAGGGAAAAGGGAAAAGGGAAAAGGGAAAAGGGAAAAGGGAAAAGGGAAAAGGGAAAAGGGAAAAGGGAAAAGGCTTCCCGGTGCCCGCGGCAGGAGATAACAGGCATGCGATCTGAAGTTCGGGGGGCTCTTCCCGTCCGAATGTAAAGTGCTCTAGGAACCCGCAGAAGCAGCAGCA
Organism: Heliangelus exortis; assembly: GCF_036169615.1. NCBI lineage: Eukaryota > Metazoa > Chordata > Aves > Apodiformes > Trochilidae > Heliangelus > Heliangelus exortis. Next base: position 38,804,952 of record NC_092427.1, on the reverse strand, counting down.
CTTTGCTGCCCCAGCCCTCAGGGAGCGGGAAGCCCCGGACACCCCGCGCCCTCAACCCGGGCTGTTCTTCACCCCCACCCCCGGGGCCAAGGGGCCTGCTCCCCAACACCGCCTCACAACTACCACACCTCCTCCTCGGGTGGGCCCGGGGCCCTTCGGCCAGCCAGGCTCCCGCTCCCCCTCAGGGCAGGGCGGACACGTTCCCCGCTGCTCCTCACAGACCCCACACCTGTGGCCCTGCAGCCCAGGCTGCCCCTGCCCTGCCCTGCCCTGCCGCGGGTGGGCTGCGGGGGTTGGGCTGCAGGCAGGGCCCGAGGTGGGGAGAGTGTGTGGGGCAGTGAGGGGGTGTTTGGGGTGTTAGGGTGGGGGTGTTGGGGGTGTTTGGGGTGTCCCTCCCCTCACCCAGCCGCCCCTCACCCGTCCCCACGCTCGCGCTCACCACCGGTCCCGCCGCGGGGCGCGCGGATCACCTGACGCACGCGGGGGCGCGGGGCGGAGCTCAGCGTCGGGCGGCGCGTAGGGCACAGACGGGTCCCCGCCCGGGACAAAACTGTGCGAGGCAGAGGGCGTTGGGGGCGGGAGCGGCCCGGTCCGGCCCGATTACCCCAGTGGTAACCGAACCCGGCGCGAGCGGAGGAGGTGCTGGTGCCGCGGGTGCGCAGCGACAGTGCGGGCTGACAGCGGTGCACTGTGAAACGCTGGAGTGCTGGGACAGAGCTCCAGCAGGAACCCCGATCGATATCGAGCGGTACCGCCCGGCCCGGCCCAGCCCCGGTGTGGCGGGACACACAGGGACACCCACACCGCTGGTGGAACCGACTGCCCACGCGTGTGTTCTGCCTGGAGCTTCCCTGTAAAACACAGGGCCCCAGGGACAGTCGCGGCTCTGCTGTGTGACTCTCACATTCCCTCAGTGAACATCAAACATTTCTGTCACAGCATTTCCTCTGCGGACTGAAACCAACACCCCGCTCCTCCTGTGCCCAACACCAGAACCACCTGATACCACCATGCTTCCTTCATTCACCACCTCCTACTGACCAGTAACAGTCGGATGATTTTCCTTTGTTAAACGAGTGATTTCCTTCTTTGACACAGAATGCACCTATGATAACAAAATGTATGATTGTGTCTACGTCTTCTGCAACTTTTCGTTCCTTCAAAAAGCAAGTATTATTTATGCTTAAAGATATTTAGAATCCATATAGATACAGTCATAACAATAATATTTTCCAGAAAAAGAAACTTTGACCAGATGTGCAAGCAGTGGTTGCATTACCAGTCCATTACTGTGGTGCCTCTACACAAGCTCTCTCATGCCTGGGCAGCACGTCCTAAGTGCTGCTGCATCCTCATGCCTCAAAGAATATGTGGAAAATAAACAGAACCCTAACATCGATGATGATGGATATTTAGCAAATTTTGGCCAACTGGGGACTGCAAAAGAAACAAATGAAGTAAATCAAGACTCCCAGGGATGTTAGCTCCTTCTTGCCACGCAGAGGCTGGGTAGCTTGTTTACAGTGAGACTCAGAAATTGTTCTTACCTTCCCAATAAATTCTTCCTTAAAAAATCTTTTCACTTAAGGCAAGAACATTATTTTCAGGCACTAGAAGTGAAGCAAAGGAAAAGTTTTATGTCATGCATTTGGACTGATCAGTTTGCTCTGGTATTTTGACTTCATTAAGTCCCTTTGTGACTTCACTCCTGAATTAAACCATCACTTCCTTACCTGCCTGGGAGCTGCTTCACTGAAAGCACTTTGTAAGAGCAGAAACCCTGGATTTATTGCTCAATTCTCCATCTCTAGTTATGAAAAAAAAAAAAAAACAACAACCCAAAAACAAACAAAAAACCTTCCTGCATTTAGAGGGCCAAGTGAGCTGAGATCAATGGAGCTGCTCCAGGGGTGAATGTGCATCACTGTGTGTTGGGCTTGCAAAGAAAAGCAGCAGAAATCACAGGACTGCTTGAGGCAGAGACTTCATGCACGTCATGGGCTGCTGCTATAGAGGGAGGGATGAGGAGGAGTGAGGAATAAAAACCAGAGAGGTGTGAATTGCATCAGGAAAACAGCAGGGGAGACAGAGCAGGGTGCTGCAGCTGCTGTCCAGAGGGAAGAGGATCCCAACAGATCCAAGGCCCTGAGCACAAGGAAGCAGCATCCACAGCAGAAGTGTGGAACACCACACCATGGTACTGCTGCTCTCAGAGCTGCTAAGCCTGGGTTCTTCCTCTGGCTGTGGGAGCACAGAACATTCACCTCTGCTTCCAGCCTGGCAGCACCAAACTTGTCAGCTTCAGGCTGGTGAAGCTGCTGAAAGAGGACTCTGTGCCTCCGATGACAATCAGTGCCTTTCATGTGAGGAGCAGGGAGAGGACTGCACTCTGGTGAGCTCTGTGCTGAGCAGGGGGTGTATAGCAGGGAGGGAGCCAACAACCTACAGTTCAGGAGGAGGCAGCATGCCACAGATTATAGACCCTGTTCTATTTGAGTCAGATGATAATGCAGGCACCCATCCAGTTGTAGCTGCTCAAGAGGAACTTGCAGCCTGCCTGCCCTTCATTACCACTGTTTTTGTACTGGTCTAGTGCATGGCACTGTTAGGCTGTATGGGACAAATTACCAGGCTGTGTGAATTACACAGTGGTGGGAAAGGCTCAGTATGGCAGGGCTGGGGAGCAGGGGGCTAAGGAAGCGAAGACATAAATTTAAACTTCCTGAAATTTCACTCCTGAACTTGTTTTTTAGTCCCTGCTATAAGAGATTGCTATCTAGAGACAGATAAATCAAGATTAAGAGAGAATAATATGCATCTAGAATGATACTGGTAGAAACTCTCTCTGCAATTAAGGCAGTTTTATCTTCACATGATCTCAGAGTGAGTGCTGCCGTTTACCAAAAGAGGAACATACAGCACAGATGAAACCAGAGCACTTCTTCACCTCTGCCTCTACCCTCACTGCAGCCCCCCTGTCTCCCCACCCCACAGAGCTGGAAGTGCAGGATGCAGGGGCTGAGGATTTACCTGGATCCTTTCCAGGAGCAAGATGTTGTGGAGAGGTTCAAATGGGTAAGCGTGTAGCATCCATAGAGCCAGACAGAAGCTCCTTCATCCTATGATTATTTCAGCCATGAATCAGTAGTTCATCACTGAATGACATGCTAGCAGCTTCTTGTTCTACCCAGCAATCTAAAACAAATACCAAATCCCCCAAATTTGTAGCTGCCACATCCTCTGTACATCTAGAGAAGCTGTGTGAAGAATCCTGTGCAACTGTACAGCACTGGGAAAAATGTCTGCATCTTTTTCAAGAAAGAACTGCAGATGAAGTGCTTGATTTTGGCTGAATGTATTTACCCGTCCCTACAGACCAAGTTCACGAACTGTCTGGATGATTAAGGCTTCTATTTTCATCTGCTCTGCAATCCCAAAATGATCATATCCTGGTTTCTTTCTTACACAGAAATATGCAGCCTCTGTGACACTCCTTTGTCTGGTATTAGTGAGAGAGCTACCAAGGTAAGAGGTCACACATTTTGGTTTTTAGTTCTTAGTGCAGTTCAAACCTAGGGTTGATCTTGTCACAGCAGATATGGAGTGATAGGGCCCTGATGGGCCAACCTTCAGTGAGCAGCCCTAGCACAGAACTCTCATACCACTCAGCTCAGAGTAACAGGAGAGGTTTACAACAGTATAGTTATGATAAGGAAGTTTACCAAGTCCTTAGTCCAGCTCTGAGTGAAAGCAGAGAGATACCTAAATATGCCTATTTCCAGAACAGCCTGTGTTACAATTTCGTATACATTCATCTGTGCTGCTTTTGCTCCATGTCCAGACATGCAGCCCACCACTAAAATAACCCTTCAAAGGTACTAATGATGCTCTAGAGATCAGCACCCCTTTGACATGCTCTACTGGACAGGCTGAGAGCCTTAAGTTCATTCATTACGGGGGAAAACAAGGGTGATCCTATGAAGAGTCTACTTTAAATAGATCTTTTGTGTACTGCTGAGCTTTGCAGCATCTGACACCTCAAATTTACAATCTAAGTCAGTGGCAAAAACAAAGCCCAAGATTTATTAACGTGGTGCATTCTCTGCTGCCCGGGGGGAATGGCACTCCTCCCACAAAGGGAAACTTCACCCCAGGAATCCCCACAGAGATAAAATGCCTTTACAGCTCAGTCCTGGCTGCAGCACCTGACACCCCAGCAGGGGTTGTAGAAGCAACCAAGTGAGGAGCAGTTCCCAGAGACCTGAGTTGGGTGCAGGGGCTGAATTCTCTGTGTGACTGTGGACCCTCAGTGCTGCTCCTCTGGAGCAACAGCTCTGGTCATATGGGATTTGGGAGTGACCACAGAGCCAGGCTAGCAGCTCCTTTCTGCAGCAGATGGGACCTGGCATGAATATCTTTAGTGGATTCATAGGTAATTAAGTGCAAGGTGGAGCAAGCTCAAGACTCCTGCTGCTGTGCAGTGGACACACAGTGGTGGTAGCTACAGCCACCAGCATCAGTACTGCAGGCAGCTTGCTGCTGGTGCAGCACCCAGCTCTGTACAAGGACTCATTTACAACCTGTGCTGCTTCCAGTGGTTGTGCTGAATCAGGCAACCCTTACTGCTCAGACACCTCAGTGCTGACACCTGTGTATACAGTCTATCTGGCTCTAGAGCTTTTAGAAACAGGCAGAATTCTTATGGTCAAAAAAGGCAAAGTGCTAAGCCAGTATAAATTTGCTTTGCCAGCAGGAAACTCTTCAAATATCTTTTGCAGATTGCTTGAAAAACAAAAAGCAGCTTTTATCCAGGCCCAAAACTCATGCAGCCTCCCACGGCCAGCCCAGGCTCTGTCTTGTGTGCTTTGGCTAATTCAGCAGAAACAAGACTGTGTGCCCATGCCTTATCTGAATGAAATCTGTGTGGCCTGACAGTAAACTGATTTGGTTCTAATCAGCAGGGAGAGGTGAGTCTGGAGCAGCTCTGGGGCTATTCTGCTATGGCAGGAGTTGAATGAAAATCTGGAGTCAGGGACTCCTGTTTCTGATGAGCTTTGGGGCTTCTGCCTGTGCACAGTTGGGCTTTAGTAGCTGGCTCAGATCTAGAGGCAGAGTGATCCCAGTTCCAACACCACCTCACATCCCTCCTCTGCACAGAGCTACAGCAACTTTGGTCTCAAACCTCTGCTGGCAAATGACAAAGCTGTGCATCCTCTTTTCCCCTAAGACTGTCTTTGAGACTCTCTGCTGAGAAGCTGCCTTCCCGAGTGCATTGTCTGGAGCTGCTCCATCAGTGAGAAACCTTTCGAGGCTGGAAGGCTCAGAGGATGCCAGCTTTTGTCTGAGCTCTGGTCAGTGCTCTCTGGTCTATATTGGAGACACAGAGCTAAAATCAGAATTCAGCTTAGCATGATTTATTTTGGCAAATCTTTATGCCCTAGTACTGTGAATCTGGGAGCTGGTAGAAACTCAGCTTTCCCCAGAAGCCTCCTCCAGGCCCTGCTGAGGGCATGTGCCAGGAGGCAGGTGGGAGAAGGATGAGAAGGGTAGTGACAGCCCCGATGTCTTCTGTCTCTGGGAAGCCCCTGCCTCTCACACTTTGCCTTTGGGACATCAGTTCTCCTCAGCTGAGAAGCTGACAGCTGGGAAGTGTGCAGTGCCATTTCTGTTGGAGGCAAGACCCCACCTCTGAGAGACAGAGGGGTTCCTGCCAATCCCAGAGCACTGACACTTCCCTAAGGACCTGTTCCATCCTCCTGCACACTCAGTAGCTGATGCTTCTTATAGAACTGACACGTTTGGACTGTTTCTCTACAGTTTTTCATTTTCACTGCCTTGCTGTGTGCACTTTCTCCTTTCACTGCCAGCAGCAGCAATTAACTTGATCTTCCTTTTGTGTTTCCCCAGCTTCTCTTCTCAACTGTTTGAAACATGCCAGCATTGTACTGCTTCATGACATGATCCAGACCAAGAAGACACTAACATTTGTCTTTGAGTACATGGTGAGTTGACCTTCTGCCTTCCTGTAGAGCTAGTACTGTGCAGTACTGGGAAGTATTGGCTACACAATGAATCTACTGCATTATGAGACATCTACAAAAATAACTCCAAGCTGTAATTTGTAGTGCAAAGATTAATTTTTCTTCTTGTCTTACAGCCACACAGCCTTACTCTTTTCTTTCTGTATATGCAACAGCTCTATGCAAAAATGATTCCACATTTTAGATGCACTAGGGTGGCAGACACTATTTAACTGCATTTCTGCCTTGACAGCACCATGAAAGTGTTGCTCTGGAGCCACAGCCAGGACAGGAAATAATGACATAAGCTCACATCCCAGTTGGAGCCAGCTTTGGCACTGACCCCAGGGGCTCACCACAAGCAAGCTGCGGGTTGCTCTCATGGGGAGGGCAGGATGCCAAAAGAAGAGTACTCAGAATGAACCTTGCTATTTCTGTTGCTTTTGCTGATAGCTATCAACCAAATTAAAAGAAAAATACAGGGGATATGTCTTCTTGCTGCAGTTTCATGATTAATTCTGGCACAAGTTTGTATTAACTATCAGCTTCAGGTCATGTACTGCTAGGGTGAGATAACAGGTCAGCCAGGTCCCTGATTCTGTCCTGCACTTAAGCACATTCTTATGTGCTGTGTCAGCTCAGATGCTCACCAAGGTGAAAGAAGCACCTTTGTAGTGGTTGCATATTTTTAGCATGTACAGAAGAGGCACTGTTGGTACAAGTATTTTGTACTAGTAGTTTTGCCCCAAGTTCTCCTCTTTAGCACACAGATCTAGCACAGTACATGGGCTAGCACCCGAGAGGACTTAATTCCTGCAGTGTTATGTTGAGTTCCTTAAAACACTAGTATTCCTTCAAGCATGAGGAAGTGTTATTTTCCACTATGCACGGTCACTGTAAATTGTTTACTACTATTTATTTGTTCCACATATGACAAACACTTTGGAGAGAATTCACCCTTGACAGAGATGTAACAACCTCTCTCTCAGTCTCCAAAGCCTCTTTTCACTTTGTCCCTCTTCCCATTTTCAGCTTCTGTGAACTATGACAGCTTATGGCATTTAAATCTCTCTCAACACAAATTTGTATCCTCTAACAATAGAATACATTATTCATCTCTCTAATTAAAAACTCAAATCTCACTCTCCTCTCATCTGCAACTTGCTTCATTTTAAGTAATTCAAATCCTTTCTGTTTCTACAACAGCTTTTTGACTGGACCTGAGCAGGGGTGAGGATGCACCCTGACTTTACAGACTGATGCCATAGCAGTCTCCTGCTCTCCTTTGTACACATCTCCACACTGACTTCAGGTTTCACTGCAGATGTCCTCAGTGAATTTGGGGTCTTTTTCTTGAGCAGCTTCAGTTAACTTATCTTAGAGCTGTCAACAAGAACTTTGTATCTTATCAAACTGCCTATTCATCTGAGTTTGTCAGATCTCTCTGAAGTTCCTTGCTGTCACTTCTTATCACAGCTAATCTAAATAACTTCTGTCATCTTCAAATGTTGCCACCTTGTTCTCATCTCTTTTTCCCAGATAATTGTTAAGCAACACCAATTCTAACAAAGTTTCTTGGCGCCCCAGACTTTAAACATCCTTATAGCTCAGATCTGAGATGCAGTGCTGTAGTTCTGGCACAGATCTGGAGGGTGGGCTCACAAATCCCGTGGGTCCCAGGGCTGTGCACATGGACTGAGGGGCACTGCTGTGAGGGAACACCAGGCAGCTGCTCTGCTTGCCTGACCCAAACCCTCACTCTCAGCAGGAACTGAACTGCACCATCATCCACTGCTCCTTCAAACCTGCTTCTTTTTTAATGGCAAATGTTTGGTTTTGCTTTGTGTGGTTCCTATTGAAGGTGATGCAAGCATGCAGAATATTACAGGGACACTTTTCTAGTACAAAAATGACCTATGGGTGTCACTGTTTCTCCTCCACTTCAGACTAAGCTTCTGGTGAATAATATCTTTTCTGTGGTGAAGTCTGATTACTTTTGCTGTGTTTTGTTTCTATCTACTGTCCAATCTCATGCCTTGTTTCAGCCCAGGCTTAGCTACACTGACATGGTGGCAGGAGTTAGATATTTCTTGGTTCCTTGCTTTGTTGCTTGCTTTTCTGCTTGCTTCATTCATCATATCTTTTTTATTATATCTATTCAAATCAGGTCCTTGTGTTTTCTTTTAGCTCAAAACTAACAGTTCAGTGTCAGGCCAGTCCCTTCACTGGTGGAGCTTTTGCTGGGCAGATGGGGTGTGTAGGGATCTCCCTCTGCTGGTGTCAGCTGCAAAACCCATCTCCTAAAACCTCCCTTATGGTTGGCTCTATCTCTTTGACTTGAGCACTGAAATCAGAATGTCTCCTGAAATCCTGGTCTGTGTTGTGGCAAACTGAGCTTGCTCCTGCAAACAACGGTCCATTTCTTAAAGAGCTGAATTTCCAAAATGTGTGCTTAGGAATTGTACTACAGCTGCCCTCATGGTTCTACCCAGAAAATCCCAGAAAGCTACAATGGATCCAGCCAGCAGCAACAAGGACTTTGGCCTTAGTTACAAAAATGTGGCATGAAAGGGTTTCTGAAAGGGTCTGGAGATGGAAAGGTGTGTGAAACTAATAATTTGTCATATTTTGTCCTTTCGAAGAACATGTCTCAGATGCACTCTGCCCTTTCTACAGGAGAAGGGCTCTGTTCTGTTGAAGCCTTGTTACCCCATAGCCTCTATCCCATAATGTGCCTGGGAAAGGGTGGAAGTGCAGCAGGCTGAGGGATGTTCCAGAGGAGGGCTGGGTAAGTTTACAAACAGCAAAGCTCTAGGTCCTCTCAGGCTGCATCTCCCCAGAGATCTGGGGCTTATTGGAGACTCGGACAGCCTGGAGGGCAGTCTGGAAAAACAGGAGGTTTTAGTTTGTTCACTTCCCTAGGCCTGCTTCTGATTTAATTGCTTAAAGATTTCTCCAAGGAGGAAAAACCTTGATGAATTCTAATGGCTTCCAGCTGCTAAGCCAGCCTAAGTAGTCCTGTCTTCTGTCCCCAGCTACCTGTCCCCTCTCCCCTCCAGACAGTCTCTCAGGACTGTCTGCTGAGTCTGAAGAAGATGCCTGCCTAGCAGACTGGAGGCTTTGCATAAGCAGATGCTGGTATAAGCCTGTTTGTGTGTTTTTTTTCCTGAAAGCTGACCCCAGTCCAAAGCTCCAGCTATGCACCCCACGCCTGGCAAAACCAACATCATGAAGAGCAGCATGGGAGTGCTGCACAAAGATCCCACCCAGCCCCCTGACCAGCTCCAGCAGCACACTCCTCTCTGTCCCACTGCACTACATCCACACTACAGGCACCCTCACTATAACACCTCCTTATAATAACTTTCAAAGTCTTTGCCCTAAAGAAAGATGTCATGCTGAGAGAATAGAGAGTACTTCAGCCAGTTCTATTCACTAACTTCCTCTTACAAGAGTCATTTATTATCTTGATGTATGCTGCATTTAAGTTCAATTTTTGTCTATTAGGAAATAATGTGAATTCACACAGATGTTACTTGTCTATTGGAAAAAAAAAGAAAAACAACTATGTCTTTTGGATGCTGCAAATTACATGAAGACAGGTCAGAAAGCCCTTGGTAATGGCATGAGACAGTGGGTGTTAAAGCCTCTGTTTAAAGAAACCAATTATAACAAAATAAAACATTATGGCAATTCATGCATAGTGTGCTCGAGCAGTAATACTGTCAGTGGGAGGCACATGGAAAGTGAATGAGGCCTTGAATAGATAAAGGAAGAAATACAGAAGGAGACTCACTTGCTCTTGGACTAACTAGAAAAGCTGCTTTAATCTCTCTGTATCTTTTTTCTGTCTCTTTTTCCTTCAATATCTCTTCCAGACTTTAGAAGATTCAATTAAGGGATTTCCAAGAGACTAACATTTCAGGGAGATTACACTGCCTATCAGAAAGACCTTTTTCTTTCCTTTTTTTTAAACACCAAGTGCTTTATGCTCATGCTGCACTAGTAGCTGCTAACATCATGAGTACCTTAAGTCATGTCTTCTTTTCAGTCAGGCTTTCTTTGTATAATCTTCTGATAACAAAGAAATTAAAATCACAGGAATCTTCCCAGGCAGACTCACGTAGAACAGCAATCCCCATGCCACCTGCCAGGCCCTCTACACCTTTCTCCCCAGCCTGGTCTGCATTGCCCCACTATGGGAGATACAGGCTGAGGGCTCTACCACTGCACAGACCACACTGCTCAGTGAGGAACAAGAGAAAGGATGGATTTCGGGTTAAATATGAAAGTGCCACCTCCCAGTGGCAGAGGTACTGTGGAGAGGGAACTCTGGAATGCCACAGAGGTATCTGAGATCTTAATCCTGACAATGTCATCTCTACTGTGTGATGCAGCACTGCAGGCTGAGGAATAAGAGCTGTGGTCAAACCTGCCCCAGGGTCTGCAGGCAGATGCAACTGTGCTGTCTGAAACTGTTTATTTTCACTAAATATCCCTGCAACCAGCTACACCTCTCCTGCTGCTTTAGCAGTCACTGTCTTGATTCATGTGCCTATCTGGAAACATCATCTCCAGGCCCCTTCCTGAGACACCCCCTCCCTCTGCCCTACCTCTCCTTCCCAAGGCACCCAGATGAGACCCTCTGAGAAACTTGTACACTTGAAGAAGGGGTTAATGGTACCTCTGAAATGAGTATCAGAGGGGTAAGAAGGAAAATGGGAAAAACTAAGCAAAACTAGGTCTAAATATTTTGGAAAATTTCAAAATGAACGTTTCTTTATTCATCCTCATCAGCAGAAGGATCCTCATAATGCTGGCAGAGCTGTAACTGTAAACCCCATCTCAGAAGGAAAGGTGAGGCCCCCACTGAAAGGCTAATATGGTGACCTGCACTAGTGTCCTAAGTCCAACTTTAACAGATAGGAAAAAATACCTGGGAAAAGAGGAGGGTGCCCACATATCAGTTGTTCTAGGTACTTCTGGCCTTTTTTTTATAATGAAACACATATTTCATCTGGAAGCACAGAGATAAAGAGTCATAATTGCCTTTAGTGACTCAATACAGTACCAAACAGGCATTAAAGGCAGCTGGTTAGCTGAGTCTCACCAAAGGAAACAAAAAGCCTTTCCTCTCCAACAGTGGTGGTTGCTCTGATAGTTTTGTCTTTATTAGAGACACTGAGGCTTAAGGCTTACAGAGAGGATGGGATCCAGAAAAGAACTCTACCAGAGGGTGGATTTGGAACAACACACAAGTTGTTCCTCTTCTCAAACTGACAGCTTGCCCATCACTGAAAACACTGTTCCATTAGGTTTGAATTTTTTGCTAATTCTTAGCAAATACTAGCTGAACCTAGGAAAAAACCCAGCTTCTTAGTTCTTACTTCCAGATACTGCTCTGTCTAGATTTCAAACCTTCTCATCAATAACAGAAACCTGGTTTTTTTGTCTGCCATGGCCTCTCCTGCCCTAGACCTCTGCAGCAGAGCAGTTGGGTCACAAGGACCATGTGTACAGGGCACTCCCACTGCTCCCAGCCCCTCTTCCTTGGTAACTGCTGCATACCCCCAGCTGTGTCCCCACATCCTCATTGTCTTAGATTCCATTTAGGAAACAGCACAGATAGCCCTATTCATCAGAGAGGATCTCTGCAAAAGGTCTAGTTGCATCTGTCTCATCTGGGGGCTGTAGTGAGTCCACACAAAGTTTTTGCAGTTCCAGTCTAATGGCCAATTCTGGCTTGCTTATCAGAACCCAAACTGTGGGTGAACATCAGGATCATTTATTCCAAAAAACCCACAGGGATGATTCTTTTCTCTCTATGAATCAAGAGTACTAAATTGCTTTGGCCACAGACAGTTAAATCTGTGCAGTGGGATCAGTGTATGACAGTAGCCCCTGTGGTTGCGAAACAGGGCAAGCCATTTGGGGACATGTATCCGCTGTGAAAAGAGAGGGTTGGTATGAAACTGGACTCAGTAGAATCAATCTGTGGGCTCCAAAATAACACCTAGTGAAACATCTATACAAAAAAAATGTGTTGCAAAAGCTGTGGGTTAAGCTTCATGGACCTTGTAAGAGCAGACGAGACAAGTAAGAAGCTAAACTGACATTATTCAAGGCTAAGGTAGAGGAAGCTAAGGGAAAAGTGCACCAGGGATGTTTGTGCAAACAGCAGTAGATCTGGATCTGCACACCTGATGTGCAAGGATTACCAAGACAACCACAGCCAGGTGGGAAGAGAACCTACAGTACTGCAAAAACAAGGTGCAAGGATAGCAGAGCAGTGCAGATGACCACAGGAGATTACTGGCTGTAGCTCAGCAAGTGAAAATAATACTTTCAGAGTCTGTTAGACAAAGATGGGTTTTCAGTGGTTAAAGGACTCCAATTGGCTATAACCAAACCAGACTGAGACTGAGATGTTGTGATGGTGTTTAATGAAAAGACAGAAAACACAGAAGTTTTGGAGAAAAATACTTAAAAGCAAGTGAGCAGAGTTTATATCACACAATAAGAGATGGAAATGCTTGCAGACAGGTATGTCTACCCTGACCACAACTACCCCATCATTATTGCCAGCAGGACTAATTCACCTTTGTAAAATCAAGTATTTTTTTGCAGGATTTGGTGGGGTTTTTTTTTAAGTTGGTTGGCTTGCTTTGGCACAAGTGCAGAGCAGCGGATGGCACAAAAACAAGAATACTTAACTTGCTGTTGTCACCAGGTTCTTTATGTTACAAAATCTTGCGTTCAGTTATCCAGTGAAAAGCTAATTGTTTCTGAAGGAAACTCTAATGGTTAGTGCCTCTGGGTTCTTTCTGTGTCTAATGTATCCTTCAAGTTGTCATTCCAACTTTACACCTTTTTCTCATGGAAACCAACCTATATTCCATAGCCCTCTGCCACCACCATCTTTTTCAGATGGGTTGGTAACAGGATAAATTGAAAGAGACCTAAAACAAACTGTTTGGTGCTGGGGAAGGAAAAAAAAAAAAGTACAGATGGTTCATAGCTTGCTGATAAGAAAAAGATGGGCACAGACTAGTATGGAACTTCTGACTGCTTTGGTTTTTTTTTCTAAAATCACAGGGGGATGTGAATTTGACATATTTGACATGTCAGCTTTTAGTTCAAGTGTTACAACCAGTAGGGCATGAATGAAACTAATGATACTGCATACAACTTACCAGAAGGGCCAGTTGCAAGTGCCAGGGGTGTCCTAGATGGACCTTCTCAAAGGAAACCTTCCTACTTGCTACAATCAGTAGGGTTTATTATAACACAACACCCCACCTACCACCACACAGCAGAGGTACATCAGCCTTCCCTGAAGCCTGTATTTATCTACATCCATACAGACACCCCACATCCTGCCCTGCTTCACACACACACACACACTCTCAGCGGATGACAGGAGGTAAATATACAATACCTGCACATCAGACCCGTGATTTTCAGACTTAAGCTGGAAAATACACAGGGTTTACAGCTTCTGCATTTACAAATCAGGGCTTCTAAATTTCCATTTCAACAAGTCCATCTTTTCCCTTCTCTCTTGTCCATCCCAACAATCATATTATATGCCATGTACGTGAAGGAGTTCATACCTTGGATTTCTTGTGTATTTGTTGAAATGATCCAGGGCGAGCAAATATTTGCAGAACTTCTGGTACTTGTGAACAGCTGGTGAAGATCTGAGTGGTGAGTAAAACAGGCCCTGAAACGGGAGAGAAAAAGAATCTAATGCTCCAGCCCCTTACTTAATTTTGAAGTCTTAAAGAATATGTCCTGTGAATAGCAGAAATATTTCTGTCCAATCATCTGCCAAGGTCATAGGAGACTTTGTAACCCATTTTACATTTGGCAACTTTCTTACAGACACAGGAGTAAATCAAATGTCTTTTCTTTGATGTTTGCCATCTCATCAAAAATTTAAAGCCAATTAAAGTGACATCAAATTGAAGAAGGCATAAAAGGTGTGCAGGTGCTGCAAATTCTATTCCTTCTTGTTAAATCCTTTACTTACTGTAGGATACAGCACATCATATTCTCACAAAGGAGCTCTAACACTGCTCTTAAACCACCTGGAAAATGGCAAAACGAAGGGGTTCTTCAGAGATCTTTCTTCATTTTAATGTGGAACATTTTGTATCATCCAGTTGATGGTTCCTTTTTAACCCCTTAATCTAAAAATACTCCTGCATGGTAGGGTTATCCTCTCTGCTTTCAGCTAGAGTGTGATTAAAAGACAAACAAGTGGGTCCAGTTCTTAGACCCAAGTTCAGTCCATTTAAATAAATCCTGAGTTTCTCTTTCCTAGAGGGGGTCAGGGGAAGAATTTCTGAGAAAAAAAAAGAAAATCCCCACTTAGTCAATTGACAGGGTTCAAAGCTCAGGCAGGGCCCAGTTTCCCAGGGTGTGAATGAAGGGGATCCTTCCCCTTATGGCTCTGAAATCTCTGGACACATTCCCTGTGGTTTTGCAGTTGGAGGGTTACAGTCCCATTGCCATTTCTCTGGCATTAGAACTAATACCATGATTAACAGGATTTGTGCTGCAGAAGGAATAATAATAATTAAGAAAAAAACCCCAAACCAACTTATTTAAAAATCATGAGGAAGCTTTAAGAGCCATGAAATAATTAGTGCCTTTCACAGAAGGTTTTATGTTATTACACAACCTGTAATGAGGCTCTGTGTTAAGCCAAGATTTCGGAGCTCCCTAGCAGCTTTCAGTGCCTGACTTGAGGTATTTTGCCATGTGAGATTCATAAGGGGGATTCCTACTGCTTTCTAATGTCAGTTCCTTTCTAATGTCAATGTTCTAGTGATGGAGGCACCCTGCACTGGTGTGGAGACAGTCTGCACGCGTGAGCATGAGCCTGTGTCACCCAGCATGCTGATCCCCTGACACAGAGCTGGAAATTCCCCATTTGTTGCCCACCAGCACGCTGCTGTGTCTGAGCCAAACACCTGTCACAGCCAGAGCAGGCACTACAAGGCTTCTCTACATCAAACGCAAACACAGCTTCACAAGAAAACTGAGCAAAATCAGATGAGCTGGCTCCTTCAGCTGGCTCCTCACAGTGAGGGGGCAGAGAGAGGACAAGGCTTTGTACCAGCCTAAAGCTCTGGCTGAAGCACTATCAGAATGTTTCTGGCTGAAACCATCCCTCTTCCCAAGGGGACTGAGCTCAGCTGCACCACTACCTTTCACTACAATATTCCAGAGGGTCTGCTTGGGAAGCATGGCAGAGCAGCAAGTACAGAGAAGCTGCCTGGCTTTGTCTGATGGCATGGACCAGAGAAATAACAGCTGGATTGAGGGGAGTTACACAAAGGATTATTCGTTCATTATTCATGGGGATTGTTTTATTTCAATTTAATAAATGTAAGTAATTGTCTGATTTGGCAAAGGATTTCATTGAAGACGGGGGTTACCTCAGAAATTCAAAAATATATCTCAATCCATGGGCTGGAATAGCATCTTTTGAAAGGACTCAGAAAAGATAAATGTCAATCCATATTCATGTGGCATTCAGCAACTGGTGCTCCAAATGCTTGAACAACTCAACCCAGCAAAATTTCAACTTTGCTGAAAACCTTAGGTAGCAAAATACAACCATGCACAAGTAACTATTTTCTTCAGTTCTTCACCAAAGAGAGGCCAAGTGCTAAACTGACCCTGGAGAGTACAGTTGTACTGTGTACTGAACTTGGCCAGCTGCCTCCTGTGCACCCAGAGTTTACTTTGGGCAGAGCTGCCCTGCCTACATGATACAAACTCAAGAATGCATCTTCATCAAAAGCCATCAAATGACCCTCAGTACCACCCACCTCACAACATCCTCTCATGGCTGAACACTGCAAGGCACCTTCTCTTTGGGCAGCTTTCGAGCTTCCTAGATGATTTTAGAGGTGAGCAGAGGGCAGGGTCCTGCCCTGTGGCCGTGTTGTGGCAGGATGAACCCAGGAGCAGCCTGGCTTGCTTCCCCCACAGCCCCGAGGTGCAGACCCTGCTTGTAGCTTTCTTCTCCACTCCAGGCAGCTGTAATTGTCCTCACAGCTGATCCCCAACTGTGGCTCAGAAAAGCAAACTGCTACCAGCTGCACACCAACTGCAGCAGCTAGGCTTTGTATTTCTTTCTTCTTTAATTTATTTTTTTTTACTGATGCCTGTTTTCTTGCAATCTTACCACAAGCTTCTGTGAAGCCATTTCCACATATCATAGTTCTCAGCATTCATTTTAAGGAAAAATAACTGTCTGTCATAAGCAAAGTGTAAGTGATATGAGGCAAATCTAATGCTGGAGAAGAAGTAGTGAATAAAACACCCTGACATTCTTCATGTTAAAATGTCACTGTTTTTTTTAAGGAAACCTGATAATTTGGAGGAGTGTCTGGATGATAAGCTTTAAATGCTTGGACTTAGCAGTACCGTATCCCATGCTGTGAACTCTTCTTAAATACATGGCTTTACCTCCTT
Organism: Heliangelus exortis; assembly: GCF_036169615.1. Lineage (NCBI taxonomy): Eukaryota > Metazoa > Chordata > Aves > Apodiformes > Trochilidae > Heliangelus > Heliangelus exortis. Next base: position 38,788,441 of record NC_092427.1, on the reverse strand, counting down.
AGCACAACTCATCCATACCAGTCACACAAGACACTTCACATGAGGTAAGTAACGACAGTAACAGCACCAAACACCTGCAGCTGCAGCCAGTACAGAAATCCAGGTCTGCTTTATCTCAGATATTTCAGCAACTAACAGGGTTGGAGGAGGCCTTCCTGGCCCAGACTTTGTTCTGTGAGGACCTACCTCCAAAGTCCACAATTTACACCAGAGACCAGAGATAGTGCTGAAGCTCTGAACCCTTTCAGGATGGGACGCCTGCTTCCCTCTTGCACCTCAGAAGGGCAGGGGTTCCATCCAGCACTATCCAGCAGGGAAAGCTGTGTGGCCAAGGGGCCTGGCTGAGCAGGGGTTCAGCTGAGGGGAGGTGTCACTGGGGAGCTGCTGGAGAGGCAGGCAGGCAGTGTCCACTCCTCATGGCAAAGGACCAGTGTCTCCTGGTTTAGACTGGGAAAGCTGACAGGTAGCTGGAGGCACAGTTTATCTGAGCTCTCCTTTGTTTTAATGAAGATTGGTTTGGAGGCCTTTAAACCTCAGTTTTAAAGGTCACTGTCCCCGATTTTGATGTGGGCAAGGTGAGAAATCTGTGTGATTTATAAAGCTGGCTTCTTATATTTCCACATGGGCTGGTAGAGAAGTCTGTGTCCTGGACTTCAAAGGGCCAGTTGTCTCTTATTTTGATGTGGGCAGGTTGAGAAGTATGCTTTGAAAAGCTAGCTCAGTCACTCTCCCTCTTTCCCCCCCCCTCCTTTTCTCTCTGTCTCTCTCTTTTTGTTTAATGTTTTCTCTTGGGAAAATATATTCAAGTGTCAGTGAGGGGGAACTGATGAGCACTGATTCTCAGTCTCTCAGCAGGATCATTCTCTAAGAGGAATATAAAAGTGAAATATTAAAAACCCTAGAATGTGAAATCCACCCTTCCACAATCCAGCCATTCTCTGTTGCTTGTGCCCTACGAGAGTGGTGGGAGCCCCGTCTATCCAGAAAGAGGAAAAAAAGAGCAGGGGGGAGAGGAGGAGGGAGAAGACGTGCTTTGAGCAAGAGGTTTACAGGTTTAGTAGAGCATAGTAACATCTTTTCAAAGAAGTGGGTGTTGCTCTGTGACCCAGTCCAAGATGCCCCTCCTTTGATTCTGGTGCATGAACACTAAACAGCCCCCATTTTCACATGGTAGCCGCGATTGTCTGAACAATAACCTGGTCTCACAGCCAAAAGGACTGGAATCCTTCACACAATTAGCTGAGACACATTAATCAAACCAGCGTGAAATGGGAATGTGTTGCTGTCCACAGCAAGTTTAATTTGGACAGGGAGCAAGCACAGAGCAGACAGCTGGAGGAAGCACTTTCTTCTCTGTGTTGTTGAAGGCTTGGCTGGGGAGCCTACAAGTTGGGAAGGGTATTCCAGGAGCAAAGAAAGAAATGCCTGTGTGGGAGACTGACTGGTTACAACGGAAAGGTTTTTTATGACAGTCATCTGTGCATACAGGGCCAAAAACTCTCAGTGATGATGACTTTAGGTATCCTGATGCTCCCTGAGGGACAATCTAAAAGTGCAGTATGGCTGTGCTAGCAAAGAAACGAGCAGAAACATCAGGGAACGTGTGAGTGCCCAGAACTGCCCTATGGTGCCTCCCACTCAGCTCTGTTTTGTCCCAGCATCAGTGCTCTCATCTCCTGCTGTGGAAGGAGCCAGTGGCAGGGCTGGAGGCAGAGGACAGACACCTAGAGAGCATGGAGATAGCTCCAATAAAGACAAGCCTAGTCAAAAAAGGCAGTTTTCAAGTCTGAGTTGCTTTCAGGCTTAATAGGAAGTTTCCCAAGTGGACTCTCGTGGGTCAGAACCGACCTGTGCTGTGATCCTGTGATGCTGGTGCCTCCTGTGGCTGGAGCAGACAGAAATGCAGGAGTCAGAGCTCACCTTCCTGCAGGAGCATCCCACCATGCCAGCAAATACACGGGAGAGGGGTGCAGAGCCCGTGTTTGGGGCTGCAGCTGTGCCAGCTGGGGAGGCAGCATCCCCTGCCCCAGGGCAGCTGAGCTGCTCCAGCCATGGACAACAGAGCACCTGGATCACACCTGGATTGTACAAACCACTTGAGACAGAAGAAGTTTGGATTATTTGCCCTAGTCATGAACTAAATCAAGGCAGTTTTTGATGGGCTGCTGGTAAGAAGGCAAATGAGTCTCTTTGTTGGAAGCAATTTGCCATTCACATGCTCCTGTGCACTTCCCCTCTCCTCCCTGAAGCACAGAGTGCTGTTTCACCCTCAGGACACCCTCAGAGTGGAAGCCCTGGAGTCTGCCAGAGAAAAAATCTTCTCTCCTGAGGTTATTTCCAGCCCGTTTGTGAGAGCTGGAGTGCCTGGGATGGCTCTAATAAGCAAACAAACTTTGGAGGCTTCCCCAAATCTGATGGCTTGAATGCTTTCAGTCAGTCCCACTGATGTGTGTGCAGCAAACAAACAAACAGGTTCCTGCCAGAGGCAAGGAACGAACACCAGCAACACAAAGCACCGAGGTGTGATCCTATTCTCATTGAAGTTGATGGCAAAACTCCCACTGGATTCAGCAGAGCAGGCTCAGCCACAGACTGAGGTTGCTACTGGAAGGGTTCCTGGGCCAGGTGGGTTTGTCGGAATCTTTGAAATGAAAGCTGGAAACCTTTAGATGTTTTCCTGTCACTTCTGCGGGCTTGAGCATATTCTGGTGCAGAGCCTGAAGAGGAGATACAGCATGGGCTGAGGGGTTTGACAGCCAGGCAGCTCCCCTTGCCTCCTCTACAGGCAGCTGGCAAGGGATGAAATGTGCAAAGGAGCATTTATCCACGCTATGCCCTGGTGCCTTCTTGTACAAAGCAGGTAAAAAATGGACCTCGATGCCCTTTGCCCACAGTTTGTCAAAATCTCAACCTGTGCCTGACCCCAGGTGAGCAAAAAGGATAGGAGAGCAACCCTGCCATGGGCAGCCCTGCAGCTGGTGATCTCTCCCCTCTCTGCAGGAGAGACACTGAGGGGTAAGGAATCCCAGGCACCTGGGGCCTGGCAGCACAGCCCTGGCCCCAGCTCGGTCTCCTGCAGGACATGCAGGGTGGGAGAGCTCCTGTCCCTCGGTGTCCCCAGCACTGGCTGTCCCTCTCCCTGGCTGAGGAGCCCTGCCCACAGCGACCAGGCTTTGCCCCCTGTTTGTTCATTTGTTCTGTTCCCCTCATTTTGCTTCCCCTGAAAGAGGCAGTTGTAGCTCTGTTAACACTATTTTTGAAAGCTCTCATGCTGTGTGAGCTCAAATCCTTGCATTAATCTACTGCTGTGTTCATTTCACTGTGCTGAAAAGCAGGGAGTTTAAATCCCCTCTAAACACCACTGGTGACACCAGAAGGCCAGTGTTTTGATCCAGCCCCATTAATGGTTGCAAGTTTGAATCTAGACAGCAGGGGTCAAGGGCAGGAAAGGATTAGGAATCCCAGCCCATGACATTAAGCTAGTGCTTCTGCCAAACTGGGAATACTGGAGTGCCCAGTGCACCAAGCTGTTTTTTGTTTCCTCGTTCTGGAATTTGGATTCCAAGGAGCAGGGAACAGTGGTTATTTGTTTATAACAGGATGAGCTCACCCTGAGTGAGCTTTAGGCCCTGATTTATCAAGGTATGGACTGACTGATGAGCACGTTTCCTACAGCATGTAGCATCACCTCACTCAGCAGGTGGAGGCTTTAAACAGGGCTTTTCCAGATGGAGCAACGACTCTTAAATCAAGTCTAGTTTTTCATGCATCTGCATTCACGTATTGCCACGCTGAATGAGATTCAGCAGCTCTCCGGGGTCAACTTGTGCTCCCGAGCACGGGTTTGAATGTCTGTTGCGTTTCCACACTGTCACCAGCAGATGGAGGCAACAAGCAGAGGCTCCGAACCCCAAACTTCAAATGACATGTTTGAGGATGCAGATGGAGTCTGCACTCCCAGTGCTTTATCTTTCTCCCTTTTTCTATCTCACTTTTTATGCTGATGCTCCACTTAACAAATGGGCCGGTTGGAAACTGAATGCTAAACCGATGAAATTTTTATTGTCATAATAAACTGCATGTGGCTTTGATCCCAAAGGGAAGAGCAGCACTGTAACTAATGTGCAGTATAGGCTGGCCAGGCTGCAGGGGGACTCCCTATCTGCCTGGCACTGGGCAAAGGCTGCAGATCACAGCCTGACACACAGACAGAGCTCTGCTCCTGTCCTCCAGCCACAGAGATTTCACTAATGAGAGAAATTTTCTCTGTGAGCCTGCAACCCCATAGCCTCCATCCTGCAGCACTTGGCATTCTCTTTCTCTCTCTTCATCAATTAGGAAAGTTTAACTTTTGTCCCCTGGCTTGCTTGCCTCATTATCAGTTCATTAGCTACTTCCACCTGGGTTTTCACATAAGAAGGTATTTCCTCATTAGCACACCCTGCCTTGCATCCGGATAAAAAATAACAAACCCCAGCATTACCTTTCAGATCTGATGGTATTGTTAAACAAGCCAATCAGCCCCACACAATCCCATCACTTTATATCTGTATCATCCTGTAAGACGATTAAATCAGCAGTTCATCCACTTTTTTGGAATTATATCCAAATATTCTTTATCCCTTATCTCTAAGGAGTAGCTGCTTGTGCAGTTTTAAAATTTCAGATTGGTCTTAATCTTACAGTAGGGGAAATATTTGCAGCTCTGCTCTTACCCTGCTTGACACAATGGGGCCTCAGCATTCTCTAAGGGTTTGTCTATACGGGGTCAGTCAGGAGATTAATCTGAACTGATTTAAAGTGGATTAGTTAACTGCATTAAGTCCTTGAGCAGAGACACAGTGTTTTCTTACCCATATCTTCCATTTATCATCAAAGCTCTGCATACTCAAAGTGGCAAGTTTGGCAGTCCTCACTCAAGCAGAATTCTCCACCGAGAGATGTGTTTGGACAGGGACACCAGTGGCTGGCTCGCTGGCTCCTACACTGCCCCTTGTAGATAATTATTAATCTCCAGGTCATATGAATGCTAAATTTAAGTCAAGAGGTTTGCTTGAGACAGCAAAGAGTTATAATTCAGACATTTCCCCCCAGTTCTCAGCAAGCAAGCTGATATTTCTAGCTGCAGTGTAAAGAAAACCCTATTTCTTCTCTGGAATGTTAATCCTGAAAATGCACTCCACAAAAACAGTGTGACATTTCAGTGAGATCTCATTGAAACGTTTTGATCTGGTGTTATCAACTGAACGTGCATTTCTCAAATTTTGTGTTAAATTCATTAAATTATATTAATGTTAGGAGGTTCCAGAGGATTTAACCTACAATATTTAAGTAATTTTTACATTTTTATTAAATATTAGAGGGAACTTATGTATTGTTATGGAATGTTTCCATCTCACAAATCAAAATTTTCTGGCAGAAAGCTTTTGGTCAGCTCTGTGAGAGGTAAGAATTTCTAATTCATACAAAAAAATCTTATGCCTTCCCAAACCATTTTTAAAATTGTTTTTCTCCTATTCTGCCTGGAAACATTACATCTCTACTCAATACGAACCTTTTCTTTTTTCTATACTTTTATTACAGTTGAGAGGGCAAAACGAAGAAAAAAAGGCTTGATGTTATTCTTGATCTAAGAGGAATGTTCTGCCAGAGTTCATCTCGGTGACTGATTTGGGATATATAACTTCTGCATATTGGCAATAATTCCAAAAACTCTGGCACCTAAGCGGTCATGAATCCTGTCCCAGGTTATATTGCCATTTACTGCTCTAGCAGTTACCTTAGTGTTTGGGGCTAGGAGAACTCTTCAGCTGTGAACTGTTACCCTGTGATAATCAGGTTTAACAACCTGCTCCTGCCTGGCTTAGTGGCAAAGGAATGGCTGCTGGAAAGGTTAAGAGCTGAAAGTTTGTCATTTGCACTTACTCGGCCTGTTCATGCATTTACACCACCCTTCCTCTCCCCTTTCCACGGCCAGACCACTCTGCTGTTCATCTCTGCTGTTAGATGTGGTGCTCAGGAAAACACAGTAATTACAGCCTTTCTGAGGCAAGAAAATGTCTCTGTTGGTCAGCTAGAAGGGGAAAATCTTCCAGGCTTAAGCCATTCATTCATATCTAAACCTGAGAAAATTCATGCTTCTTAGGAAAACATTTGAGGAATGTATCCCCTCTACATTGTCCACAATATTTAGAAACATTATTCTTGACAAGTGGCAGTAACAACACAGCTTCCCCAAAACTGCAAACTCTGCAAAGTTCCGGTCTGGTAGAGATGTTTGAATCAGAAAATACAAAACATGGATGCAAATGGTTAACTTGATGAACAGCAAACTTAGTGAGGGGCTCACAACAAGAGCTGAGGGCAAGAAGAGAGTGGGACCCCAGTGCCTTTGCTCTGTCCTCAGCCTTTCTGCCTGACCCATGCAGGAAAGCCCAGTGCCCACCAGGCAGGTCATGAAGCTCAGCAGCCCCTTGGAAAGCCAAGACAACTCCCAGGGATTCAGGCCTGCAAACCTCCTGCTCCTCCCTCTGTGGGACTGATGCTGATGACTGAAGTCAAAGCCAATGCTCACACTGCACAAGGAGGGGGGCCCGAGGCCTGTGTTCACAGATGCAGGACAGGAAAGGGTTACAGGACTGGAACAGCCTTATTAACATCAATGCTGGTACTCAAGTCCTATAGGAATAATGTATATTTATAAATACCAAGATGACAGATTCTATAGGGCCCTTTGAAATTCTGAGCATGCTTTTTTTGTAAGGGCTCAAAGAATGGGTTTTGGCTTGATTTTCATTTAATCCTGTGATTGCACATTACACTTTCTAGAACTGGTTGCTTCCAGGAGACCTCAGAGACTCTGAGTCATCTGTGACAGGTAAGCTACCTATAACAGCAATGTCAAAATTGCCTCTGGGTTTATTTGTTTCTTTATGCAATCATTTAACTTGAAATGAGCTCTTTTGGCAAGCTCAGGAAGAGCGGGGTGGTTCTGTGGTAACAAGCAGATCTAACATCAGTGAAGCAACTGATTTTGAGAGACTGCAGCAGAGGTAGACACATAGTGGGGTTATTATTCTTCGAGGAGCAGTGATTATTCCCAGATAAGCAATGATTCAGTGACATTATGTGCAGCCCAGAAGGTCGTGCTTTCCCAGGCCCCCTGCCCAGGCTGCAGACAGGCTCTGCACTGTCCCCGTTTCTATTTCTAGAAACAAGACTGCCAGAATGTTGCTCAACACTGGTAAAGGAGGCGTGCAAGGACAGCATTTTTACAAGACAATGAAACAATCTTGTGATTAGCCAGGAGGGGAAAATACACATTCTTCAGTGGCAAAAAGCTATGAGACCATGGCCATGGTTACACACCTCAGCCTGACCAGCACCACCCCATCACTCCCCAGGGAGCTCACAGCAGAGAGTACTTTTCAAGCATATATAGGTACCCACACACATACACATCATGCATATATGTATCAGTGAAAGAAGTCTATAACCAGCAGAAATCGAGCTCAAAGCATCATTAAAACTGAAACCTTTTGCAGCACTGATTTTGGGGCACACAAGAGGCATTATAGATCCATGGGAAAACACTAAGGATTGTCCTCAGGACTGCATTCAGGTACAGGTCAAGAATAAAATATTCTTTGAGAATGTAAGCAGGTTTTACATCACTGCTGTTCATGATCTGTTTGTCTCAGTGCTGGGGATGCAGCCCTGCTCTGAGGGAAGGGACTGCCCTTCAGAGCTAGGCTCCAGACACTGTTCTGCACAAACATGCTGCAGGTTGCTCAAATGCCAGCCCTTGTCATGCATGTCTGCAGAAACACACACAGCTCAGCATGTCCCAGACCCTGATAACAAGAGATCCTGTAACAGATCTCCTCTCTCTCAGCCTGAACAAAGAAACAACTATGTTCCTCACCACGCTGCCGGACTGCACTTATGTTTTCTGGCCACAGTCCCTTGGCAGGCCCCACAAAAGCCCCACACTGAGGGGCTCTGGGCTGCCTGTGGGTCAGCTCCAGTCCCAGCTCCATCCCCAGCTCCATACCCATCCCCAGCTCCATGTCCTCAGGCTGGCACAGCCCCACAGCCTCCTGGCCACGCTTGGCTCCCAAGAAGGAAAGAGTTGCCTCATGCAGAGCACTCAGCCATGACTCTCCATGGCCAATTAAGAAACCAAAGAGGAGCTCTGTGCAGAGCTCAGCCAGAGCCAGAGCCTGAGCCATGGTGGGAAGGGCCCGGCTACCCCTGGGAGCCTGTGGCAGTGGGGATGAGGGGACAGAGGTCTCCAGAGAGAGCCTGACATGGACAGAGGTATCCAGAGAGAGCCTGCTGTGTGAGCAGCCTCTGGCTGGGTGCTTCAGCTCCCTGTCCTGTCCCTGCTCCTCCAAACATTTTGCTGGAGGTGACAATTCAGCAGTTTCCTACCACAGTGCACCCAGACCCCTTTTATAAATCTGTTTCTCAGGATTTTTCTTTCTGTCCCTCTCTAGTGGTTTTCCCTGTTTGTTTTTGGTTTTGTTTTTTTTTTTTTACATTTTTAACTCCTCAAAACAAAACTGCCAGCGTGTCAGATGTCCTGTGCAGGGATGGGGAGTGCAGGGCTCCCAGCAGCTGATGTCACTTGGAGGAGAAGCCAGGGGAGAAGCACAACAGGCCGTGCTCCACACGGGCCTCCTGATGCTGAAACATGATCAGAACAAACAAACAAAGTAAAAGCTGTAAAACTAAATTACTCTTTTTATTTGTTTCCTTGTTGGTTTGTTTCCTCTCTTCCACTTCCTTGTCCCCAGCTGTGCACTCCTCTAGAGAGAAGCCACTTGGCATTGGTATTTGCTGGACGTGGAACATATGTATATTACATCTATTTTAAGAACTCATCCTGAGAAACAGATTCATTTCTGTGAACACCCAACACATTTTACAACCAGCTGCACTACTAGTTCCAGGGTAAGAAAAGGGGAAACAGTATTTTTTTTTTAGTTTTTCAGATTTGACCCCTGGTCTGCTCAGTGGGTCAGTCGCTTGCCTTGTCACTGTGAACTGGTGACACCAATCTCTGATATTCCAGACACCACATGTAAAATATAGTCTTCCCAGCAGCATTTTCCCTTTTATATACAGCCTTCATTTTACATGATAAATTTTTTTTTTTCAAAGTTCCTCTGAAAACATGAGTCTCAGCTAAAATCCTGGATGTGTATACACATAGAAAATCAAATGTTTATCTACCTCCCCTGTGTCCCTCCACCACCTCTGCCTCAAGCCCTGAGAAGAGCTGGGTCAGTTTCTGGTGCCAGCTTTCTGACTTGTGCTCATCTCCTATGCCACCTTCCCTCCTGTTTTCCTAGGATGTGCGGGGTGCCAGCAGCAGAGGATTTGGCCTCCAGGATGCCTAGGGCCCTCCCTCAGGGCCAGATCTCTGCACAAGATGCACTTCATGGCTTCTTCAGTCCTCTGACTCCTCAACTATATCATGTTACTGCTGGCAAGTGAACTCTTGATTTCATCTCACCAAGCAAGAGCTACTTCACATGCTGAGTTTCTTCTATACTGTGGAAGCCTCTGCCATTCACCCAGACATCTCTCCCTTTTCTGCCTGCCCTCCCCTTTCACTCCCGTACGCTGCAAAGTTTCCATCCCATTGCAAACCTGACAGTTTGTTTTTTCTGTTTTCTTCCACTTGACCACAGTGGTAACACTTACAAGAGACTCCGGATGGGCTGCTGCCACCACGGTACATTTACAAAGCAGAGGTGCCTGTGCTCCTCCAGGTTGTTTCTCCCCCCTTTCTGTACCCCAGGGGCCCAGAGCTTTCCCTCTGACTGGTTCACACTGTGTGTTCATCCTGACCCCCTCCTGATGTCCCCAATTCCCAGTTGCTCAGCACGATGGGCTAGCCCCAATTCCCCTGGACTGCTCCTCCTGCTCGCCTTTGATGTTCAGGGACAGCAGCTGTTCCTCATGCCCTGTCCCACCAGCTCTCTCTCAGCTTTACCTGCTTAATTTTCTTCCCTTGCTCCCTTCTCTTGAGCACACAGCTGCACACACACACACAGATCTGCCTCTCCTGCCCCAAGGTGACAGCAAACACCAGGTCTCTGAAGCTGCAGGTTCTGCTGGGCAGCAGGCCAGAGAGCCCTCACCTTCCCCAGTGCCTCCTGGGCACCTGACACATTAGTGAGTTTGGTGGTGGTTTTTTTAAGACAGGGGCAATTAAGAAGCTGCCTTATTGAACTGTCTTGTCGAGCTATTTGAAAACCTAATTTCTGGCTTCCGTGACACATCCCAAATGAAGGAGCAGCCAGGTCGTGTCTCTCCCAAACCGCTGCCCTTCAGAAGGTGCTCTGTGTGTGCATGTGCATGAGTGAGAGACATCTGCATTCCTTTTCTGTTCACCCAGCCACAGAGCACAAATCTACTTTGACACTTTTAGAAAAATGAAAAGATGGAATCTCGCAGGAGCCTGCCTGTGCCGGGGGGAGAGGAGGGGAGCACGCACAGCAGGAGGGAAGTTGACTTTTCTTTATACATATAGGGTTTTTTCCATGCAGAGTTTAAATTATGCCTGATAAAAGGAGTTTCGTGGATGTTTCAGTTCTTTCAAACCCTCCTGGCTTCCTCCCAATTAAATGAGGTTTGTCAAAGCCACAGGGCTCTGCTGCTGCCGGAGAGGCGGACAAGCACTTCCCGCAGTGACATCTCCAATCCCCAAGGGAGAAGATGAAAGTGTCAGTGCCAAGAGAGAGAGAGAGTGTGGAAAAAAACAGGTACAGAGACAGACACTGTGAGAGAAAGGGAGAGAGTGAGGAGAAATAGAAGGAATGAGAAAACAGGCTGGCATAATGTGTCAGTCTCTCCGACGTGCTGCCCGAGAGGGGACAGATTGCCTTCTCCTGGGTTTCTGCACCATCCTATTTGCTGTCCCCCGTGTTGTGGGCAGAAGAACCTTGTGGACAGGAAACTGCACAGTGTTATCATAGCACCCTTTGTGCTGGACACAGAACCAAAGTGCACAGGGCTGAAACAGCTGCAGTACGATCACGCAAGACCACATTTATCAGTGACTCTTTAAGCCTGAAAAAGTTGTGCAGTTTGAGCAATTCCGTGCACAGCCATCCCTGTTGCCATCGTCCTGTAAGACATTTGTTCTCATGTGTCACTTTGGCACCACGGTATTTTGGAATTTCACTGTGTCATTTTAAAATTCTCATAGCTACGATAACACAGTGCAGATTTTAAATATATTCTGTTCCCACTTAATTCTGGAGCATGCTGGCTATTGGTCCCCAAATTCTGAAGGAGAAAGTTAAAGCAGAAGGGCAAAGAATGAGCTGGTGATGAAAGGTGAAAAGAGGGAGGGACTTGATCCCAAGGCATGTGAGAGTAAGAGGGAAACAAACAACATTTGAAAAAATAAAAGGTTCCTGTAAGAAGTTATTTTCCATTTTTTTATGAAATAACTCCATAAGTGTCCTCTTTTTTACAAGTAGCTATGACAAACTGGAAGCTAGAGGATGATTTTCAAAAGTCAGTCCCTGATAAAAATAATTGGAGAAGTCAGAGTTGGAAAGATAAGTATCCCTGATTACTGAGGGGAATGCTGATGGCCAGAGGCTGACTGCTGCCCCGGAGAGCCAGAGAGGGAGCACGGGGCTCTTTGCCTCCTGGAGGTCAGCTCCTGCAGAGGGCAACAGGTCACTGCTGCTTATGCTCATCTGGATTCAAAGCTCCAGAAAAAAAAAAAAGAAAAAAAAAAAAAGAGTAACCCAAGCTGTAGGAGAGAAAGACTTTCTGTCCCCTGAGAAAGACTTCCGGTCCACAGGTGGGCCATCCCTGCAGCTGCTTGCCCTTGTGTCTCACACACACCAGAATTCTGGGGTTGCTCAAACCCCACTCCTTTTCTCAGTGGCCTTGGTTCTACACATGCACCTCTGGATGCAGCAACAGAGGAGAGGAGCAGGGGATTCTCCAGCTGCCCTCCACCATGGCTAGTAGCCTAAGCAGTGGTAGTGATGACCTTTCTTAAAACTGGAGCATTTGCTGTCCTTTTTCTGGCCTAAGCCAATCCTGAGACAATTATCTTTGTGCAGTGCAGCCCTGCACTACCACAGCTCTGATAAAACTTCAGTCTAACCCTTTGCCACCTGCAAAAGCAGAATGTTTTCTGTCCAATTAATCACTCCTGGAAGAAAGACGAGATCTTTGATTCAAGAAAGCCTGAACTGTGCTCTCAACTCTGTGTCAGTCCTGAAGTGCAAAGGGCCTTCTGAGAAGCTATCTCACTCTGCTGTCAGAAAGGTCAGACACTGTAACAATTGCAGCTTATTATTCTTAGTTATAGATTTGGTTTATTTTCCCTCTCTTTTGCCCTTGAATGCTTAAGAGCACACTTGCAAGCAGAGAGGGTGAGCTGTAGGCTGTGGGGTGAGCTCCAGTGTGCTCCCAAGAAGACAGTCTGCAAAAAGAGCTCTGGCCAAGCAGCCCTGACACACTGGACACCTCAGATTCTGTCCCCAGCAGACCCACGTCCAGGCTCTGCACAGACCTTTCTCACATGCCATCAGCATGGAAGTTGGTCACCAAGTCCCTTTTTTGTGCCCCATGAGGACGGCTGCATCTTGTGAGGATGTGATCCTGGCTTGGACTTGGAGGGACTCGTTGGTCCCTGAGTGTTCCCTCCCTCCAGCAATTCAAAACCGGTGTCTCAGGTGGTGAAGACACTGTTCCATCTCTCCTACATCAGCCTGCCATTCAGCTTTGCAGAGACAAAGCAGGGGGAGGGAGGTTTGATGCTGGCACAGCACTGTTATTTTAATGTCCGCTGCATCTCAACTAATGCAAAGGAAGTGCAGGCAATGAGGAGGTTATGGCTCAGAGCCACTGCTTGCCTAAAATCCCATGGCTGTTGGGATTGGGCAGCTCTGGAAGATGTTTGCATGGGGCAAGTACAAAGAGCTGGCTTTCAGAGACATCTTGATTGGGTGGGCTGGTGTCCCTATGTCCTCCTACACAGCTAACAGCTTACATAGTTGTATTTTTACACCTCTGTGCTGTACCTCCTTGGTACACAGCAAGTGGACATCCTGCACTGTAAATCAGACGCACATACCTCGAAAGTGAAGGCGTACACACCAGGTGTATGAAACTGCATTACAGTGTGTCTTAATACAGGAATAAACAAAAGCTGGTGCTGAGCAGCAAATCTGCTGTCACTCCTGAACCAGAGGCAGTTTTTTAATGTGAGGTGACAAAGCAAATCTTCACTTAACTCAGGAAAAACACCCCTGACTTCACCTGGCCTGACCTCCATGGTGGTGGAAGTTCTGCTTGCATCAACACTGGCAGGGCTCTGTGGTTCTGCCACGGGGCCACTGCCTGGGGAAAGAGCCATTGCAGCATCCCAGCAGATGTGTGCCAGGGACACAGGCTCTGGAGATGTTGCCCAACAACATCCAGGCTCTGGCCTGGAGCAGACAGGGTGCTGGCAGGTGCAGGGCCTGGCTCAGCACCACGGGGAGAAGGACAGACAGGAGAAGAAGGAAGGTTTCCTCTGCTGGCTCCCCAGCTCCTGCTCTTGCAAAAGCACAAGTGGCACAAAGCTTGGCCCACATGACTTGTGGAAACAAAGTCCTACAGACATGGATCAAATGCTCTGACTCCCATTGATCTCAGTCCAGAGAATCTCTATAAAGGTCTTATTGTTCAGGGAGATGAACTGCTCTTGGGGGGAGTGCTGTAAATACCCTCCGTGGAGGCAGACGCATTGCATCAGAGCAGATGTTTTTCTGTATTTTGTCTAATTGCAACTTGTATCTGAAATATCTTTCACTCCCGTTTCCCTTTAGCACTCTTAAATGCAAATCTGAGAAGATTTAGTTGTCTTGTTTCCTGCAAAAGACATCTGGACTGGAACTCCCATGTAGTTGTTTCCCATCCTCGACTGCACCTCTGCCTTCACCCAGTTATCAGCAGAAATGGGGATGTAGTGATCAGATTTCTAAGGCACAAAAGTTAAAGCTAAGTTTGAGATTGTGACAGCAAGCAACCATGAACCTAGGAACTCAATTAGGCTGAAAGACAACTATCTCATTATCTTTCCTAAAATGATATAAATACATAAGAATATAAAAATTTAAAATAAACTCTCTCTATTGACTGTCTAGATGACTGAATTTCACTGCTCAATTTCTTTAAACACCCACTTTAGTATTTATTTATTCTAAGCGTGAAGCAGCTACGATAATTAGACTGTCAGATTTGGTAAGTTAATGAGGAGTCACTGGAGTGGAAGGTTTTGCATTTGTGAGATTGCTGAAGGAGAGAAGCTCCGTGCCTTCGCTCTCTCTCTTTTTTCTTTTCCTTTTTTTCCCCCCTCTGCTGGGTGGGAAGGAGAGAGCTTGGCAGTGCGTGGATCCATTTGAATCCTTTTGATTAGCGGGTAGCATTCCTACCACTGTTCTACCAAATAGTATTTTGCTGGTTGCTCCAAGAAAGAGAAAAAGGAAAAAAAAAATAAAAGAAACAGTAGATGAGATTTCTAGAGAAGGGTGCCCAGATTAAAGAAATAATTAAAAAAAAAAAAAAAAAGCAGAAGGAATGGAGCTGTGAGAAATAGGATCCTGATTTAGTTTATATTGTGGCTACGGCCACAGGAGAGCATTAAGAAAGTAGCACAGTGAAGGAAAAGAACCATTTTGAACCTGATTTTTCCACTGGACAACCAATACTCACAGCTTCTGGAGTGAGAATGCGACCTGAAATCTGTGTTCTGTTTCCTTCTTAAAAAAAAAAAAAAAAAAAAAAAGCCATCTCTCAGGAGGTTCCAGCAAGTTTTGGTGGAAAGTAGGGATAATTAACTAATTCTTGGGTAAGGGTCTAATTGCCACCGTCAGAGCTGCTGCCATCATCCTTAGCACATAAATTCCTTTGTGTACTGAAGATGGGAAAACAGAACTGATACCCAGGGTTGTATGACCACATCCCAGCCAGAGGACAAATCTCATATCCAGAGAGAAGACATCAGCAAGCCAGTGGCCCAAATCCACAAAGCTCAGTGGTATCATGGGACGTTTGGGTTTGTTTCCTCACACTCTCCAGTCTCAGGCCAGTGCCCTTTCCTCCCGTGCCTCCCGAGTCAAAATAATGCTTCCTTTCCCCATTGCTTAACCTGACCAAATTGCTTTGTTCACCTTTGTCCTTGTCTACTGAGTTCCCATTTTATAGTTGACTTATTTTGATTTCACACACCAGGGAAGAGAATCAGAGCTGGGTAGTATCTCTTCAGCCTGCAACATCCTCAGGTTTAATCCATCACTGTTCTAACGACACAACTCAAATCACACTTCAGCATAAACATTTTTCATCTCTTTTTTCTTACAGAAGACCAAAAGCTCACTTAAGATCACTGTTATTGCAAGAAGTTACTAGAAAATACCCTTTTATTATATCTTGTCTCTTTGTTTACTTTCTGCATCTGTTACCAGCACATGTCCAGCCAGTGTCACCAGCTGGCTCTGTGCTTGCAGGGCAGACCTGGAAACTGATCTTGAGGCCAAATTAGCTTGAGACTGTCCTGCTGCCTGCCAAGCTAAGGGCAACCAGGCTGTGCTAGCAGGGAGACCCTCCTGTGCCTCTACCTGCTGTAGGATTGGTGGCAGCATTCAGGACCTGGCCTCGCAGCCTCTCTCCACCCCATCTGCCCTCTCCATGTAGACAACAGCAGGCAGACAGGGCAGCCTCAGCCTTTTCAAGAAGGACCTGACACTGTCAGCCCTATGAGCAGATTGGGGGTTTTTTTGGAGGCAGCTGAATACATTCCCTGCTCACCTGCTCAGCGAAGTGCAGGCAAGGCGTCTGTTCCCTCCCTGTGATCAGAGAGGACCTAATCCTGCCAAAAAAAGCTGGTTGTCAGTTCCATTGAGGCTTCCGGGACAAGTCACTCGAGGAGGGCACTCAGGCTTCAGTCTTTGATGAACTTAGGTTTGGCCAGTTGTAACTGATTTAAGAGCATTTCACAAATGTGTGATTTAAGATAATGAAACTATTAAAATCGTAGGGATACTCTTATACATTTTTTAATATTTTTTTTTAATATTAACCTGGCCTCAAAGTGATAGCGTCCCTGTTTTTAAGCTGCTTACAAAACGTAAGATTAAATATCAACTCAAGCTTCCTTCTGCACTTCATTACAGGGAAAGATTTGATAACTGATGGTGTTCATATTAATTCTCCTTTTTAAAAAGGCATCTGGGTTCAGACATGCAAGGTTATAAATGAAAGAGTAATTTCTTTGGCATTTTAATAGGCTAGCAATGGAAAGCAGGGGGTTCTGTCTGCTTTTTCAAATCTAATCAGAGGTAGATAGGCATCTAAAGCACAACAGCCTCACGCTGGCACATAAGAGAATGGAATTTCCTGGGAACATAATGAAATTGGCCAGCCTTCCTTCATTGGCCAACCTGAGTTACAAAAACAGACAGAACCAAAAAACCAAGCATACCAGGCTCAATTATGAATACATGGGCCCCAAGTGACACAGCAAGGGACAAAACAGCACCACGGTTTCCTCCTTGTTCTCCTTCTGGTTTCAGGAAGGAAGGAGATAGTGCCAGGCATCTATCTCAGGGTGACATACACTTCATGCCAACATTCCATGCATTTTCTACTCTATTGCACCTTTTTCCTTCTACCTGCTGAGGAGGAACATGAGGGCCATTGGAATCTGCTTCCATCCTCATTCTGACACTCAGAATGCAGATAAATAATGCAGTGCCTCTTATATATGTGTGCAGCTGTCCCAGCTAAACGTAGTTGAACCCACAGGAAGATTAAAGCTTGTTTTAAACCAGCGGTTAACAAGCAAAGCACCTGAAGTCACTATCCCCGCAGAGTACTTGTAATTACCATTTATTTTTCCTCGTGGTCCAGGACTTAGGCCACAGATTCTTATGCTAACAGAATACCTTTGCAACAGGGGTAAAGTCTACCCTCCATTATGTCAAGGACCTTTGCAATACCTCCTGCTATTGACAAAAATGAAGTGAAATCTTTAAGAGTATAAAACAATGGCACAGCTCTGTGAAGGGTGGCACTTTTAAAAATCACCTTTCAGTAGCAGAGACCGGAATTGTGCAGATGTCTGCCTTTTGTTTTTCAGAAAGCAGTGTCAGAAAGATTGACTTGGCAATGAAGATGTAACAGCACAGTCTGGACACTGGACTTGCAGAATAAACTCAGCCATGTGTCACTTAATAGAGAGATCCCTGGACCAGAAGATCGATGTACAAACAGGACAGATGGGGACTGACAATTGAAAGAATGCAGAGGCTGATCCAAGGCTTATGGAGACCTGTCATTCCTGGGGTTTGCCTACAATCTCCTTCAACAAAAGAGCTCCTGAGGGAAGGAGGGGATTAGTCAAAAGTTGAGTGATGTCTCCAGGGAAGATGGTTTCTTGGATAAAGTTGTCAACAAAAGGAATTGTTTAAGACTACTTGTTATAATTTCCTGGAGGGAGCTTCTGCCACCACTAACAGGATTACCAGCATACTGGTTCCACACCAGCAGAGCATGAGACATGTGCATTGCAGACTGGTTGCTTAGAGCTGAATTCAGGGGTCTTCTTAAACTGGGTACCAAATGTGTGCAGGTGTTGATGAGCAGAGGGGAGACAGCAAAGAAAGTAGATGCAGCCAAACATGGCCTATTTTTGGCCCAGATGCTGAAGGGGGTCCTGGCTCACTAATGACTTAGCAGAGTGTTTTAATCTCCTTGATCTCAGGGCTGCTGACAGACCATGAGAAGGAACACTAATCCGAGGTGAGTGCTGATCAGGATCCAGGGGGAAATCATAGTGCTCTTTCCCAACTACAGTTACAGTGACATTTCTCTCTTCCTAGAAGAAACAGGAAAGCAAGAAACTTACTGTGTTGGTGTACTACTGCATTTGGTTTCTGTTATCTGAGATACTTCTTCTCAGCTCTGGGACATCAAAAACCAGAAGTCTTGGGGTAACCTCACAGCAGATCTGGGGAGAACAGGATGACAAAGATAAATCATTAAGGTGCAGTTATGCAGACCTTCTTAAATACTTCTCATTTATCTGAGCAGTGTCACTGGCATGACTGGGATAACTTCTCTGAGCAAGAATTATGCAGAGCATGAAGGCACTGGAACAAAATCAGTCATGGAGCTATGGAGAAACACTGGAGCAATGGGTGGCAGCCATAGGAAGCTGGAGGGCAGCATCTTAGTGTAATGGAGATAGCTTTCCAGCCCCATCCCAGTCCATTGTTTGCTATCCAAATACTGCAGATCTGGGCAGGAAGCAGCACAACTTTTTATGTTCCCCTTTGCCCTTGCTGTAGACATAATTTCAGGGACATATAGATTAGCTACATAAAAAAGCATACAGACTACCTGCAGGCACTGTGCAGAGGGCAAGAGGCATTCCTGACATTAGGTGACAGTCCTTAAAATTCCCTGCATTGATGAAAAGGCAAGCTAGGTTCTAAAAGTCTTTCTGCCTCTCGACTGCATGGACCCAGATCTCCCAAACAGCAGCCACTCTCAAAGCGAGTGTGAATGCCTGACCTCCCTTTGCAATACTGAACAGAGATTTGCCTCAGTATGTCACCTTCTGCCTTTCATTTGCTCTGCAAAGAATCTGGAATAACAGAAGAGTGACCTCACAGCAGTATAAGCAAGATCAGACCAGAGTATCCCATGGAGTTCCTCTTAGGTGTCTATCTCTCTCTCAGTTTCCCATGTGCAGGTTTGTTCGTGGAGAGAAGGGTGTTTGGAACCATTTCAGAATGAAAAAAAAAAAATACAGTTCTTATGCATGCTGGCACTGGCTGCTGCATTGCAAAAGCTTCTAAGAGCTAGTACAGGTAAGAAAGTTTTGTAAAGAGGCTGGCTGGCTGCACCAGTAGAAGAGAGCTCTCCACCCCAAGTTGCACTGCATGGTCATGGAGGTGTTCACAGCACCTGTAAAGGATGCCCAGTTTGGGACGGGGGAGTTCTGCATTCCCTGTGCACTGGCGGGATGGCTGTGGCTGGATGTCTGCTCCTAATTAGGAGCCACTAAATGCTCAAGGTGAGTTAAATTAAAGGATTCATGATGTATGGGCAGTGAGGGATCTAATGATGAGAACAGAATCACTTTCCTCATGGTGTCTATCCAGAATATCAGTTGTAAACATCTTCTGCCTTGGAGCAGCAGAGAGAATGGCTTTGCTCTTTTACATAGCTGCTATTCCATAATGGCCAAAGCACTCATGCTAAATTGCCAGAGGGTCCAATGATACCTTCTGAAGACCCTGGCAAGAGGATGTGCTGCAACCCAGCACCCTTCTGTTAATGAATTCAACGTTGGAGGCCCAATGCCTTAAATGTGCCAGATGTGAGAGAGAGGTTGTCCCAGAACCACTCCTCTTCCAAGCTAACAGGAGCACTATTTAGAGAGATCTCAGTACACTTTCCATCCCCTGGCCTGCACAATTTCAGGGCCAACAGCTCTCAGAGAAAATGGATGTAGTGTTGTAGTAAGTCAGGAAGAGAGGGTAACAAGAAACACATCTGAATTCATGTACCTAGCTACTGTCACCCAAAAGGGCAATTGTGCTTCCCCCATTTCCCTCCCTGCTTCAAGCTTCACAGTCCTTCTCTCTTCTGGCACTTTCCTAAGCCCTTGATGAGCTGACTTAGCACACAAAACAGGTAGAAAACTGTTAGCTCTTTTACTGAGTTAGTTTTCTACTGCTTTAGTGAGCTGAATCAGATTATGAAGGGGTTAGAGAAGTACCAGATTTCACACATGTCTGAGCATGGAGCAGGAAAAGAGCAATGAAGTTCAGACTCTCCCATCTCCAACCTGCTCACATCTTGTTCATGTGGGTGGTCATCCCCTGCCACATCAGGATGTTTGATGCTCTCTTTCTGGTATCATGCATGTGGGTCTGTCCCAAACTTAGGTGTTTGCTGTTGAAGACCCCACAAAAAATCCCAGACATTGGCAGAGAGGTGCAGGACTGACCTTTCCTTTTTTCCAGAAACGACGTTCTGTTGGCAGGGGTGAGGTGACTTGGTAAAGCAGGTGAGAGTTTATGAAG
The DNA here is from genome assembly GCF_036169615.1 of Heliangelus exortis. Classification (NCBI taxonomy): domain Eukaryota; kingdom Metazoa; phylum Chordata; class Aves; order Apodiformes; family Trochilidae; genus Heliangelus; species Heliangelus exortis. Next base: position 38,768,321 of record NC_092427.1, on the reverse strand, counting down.
TGCATGTAAATGGAGATCATTGTGCTCGAGGGTCATCAAACTGTTTCTTCTCATCACCTAATAAAAAATTAAAAAACAAATCTGAGATTTTGGAGAAATCCTTTAAGATCCTCTTTTATGTAGAGAGAGTGCAACTGCAGACTTAAATATTTGCTTTAAAAACATATTGCAGTAAATGAAATAACTTCTTTGCCAGGCCAAGATTCTGTTTTGCTTCAGCCTGGAGCCAGTTGCTGGGCCAAATTACATATCCCCGAGAAAAAATCCCAGGGCTTCAACACTTGCAAACCCCTCACTGCAACGGCACAAGCGGGCAGTGCTTTTTAAAAGAAGGGGTGGAAAAAGCAGCGGTGAGATCCCCCCGAGCTGCAGCCCCACATTTGGGGAGCCCAGATGAAAGGCATGTGGGTCATGAGACAGGTGTCACCGCGGTACTGATAACGGGGCAGAGATAAAAGTCCCGCGGCTGGGCATGTGACACCGCTTCATTACTGCCACAGCAGGTGGGCCCAGGCTCTCAATGCCTTCATTTTTTTTTTTTTTTTTTTTTATTTTTATTTTTAATTTATTTTTTTTATTCTGTGATAATGAGAAAATGTTTAAACTTCCATCCCTGTGTTTAAACACTTCTTCATGCTGACAGCAGCAGGAGATCCCTTGATCAGCTGTCAGATGGGAAAGTGCCATTTTTCTGGAAAGTAAACAGCGTGTTTGCCAGTTGGAAATTATTTTCTGTTTGTTGGGATTGCTCATCGTGGTGTGATGGAGCCGTGTCACAGCACCTGACAACCTGGGAGTGGGGAACAGAAAGGCTGAGAAGTGGGGTTTAGACTCTGATAACAGGAGCTGGAGATTTTTGACACTTCAGTATTGTTATTGTGGGGGGAAAAAAAGCAACACACCACTTAGGGATTGCTTATGAAACTTTTAAAGCAGCAGCTCAGTGTCGGTGTGGAAATGTGGGACCTTTGAAAAGAAGCTCCTGCATTTTAATAGAAACTTTCCTTGCAGAATAAAAGAAAAGGGACACACAAAGGGACTGTGGGGGTGTGGTGACACACGGGGGCGAAGGTGGACAGATAATATTCCCAGCTAGCATGAAAAAAATCAAAAAAAGAGTCTCCTTCTAATTACATCAGAAAACTTTTTCGTGGCTCTGGTGTCACATTGGCTTGGGGAACCCACTAGGTAGTTTCAGGTGAGACATGGAAAGCAGACGTGGTCCCAGGGCCATGCCAGGGAGCTCAACCCCATCCCGGGGTGAAACCAGAGCGGTTACATTCTCCTTCAAAACTACCCTGGAACCCAGCAAAGTTCACTTTAAATACTAACCACATTTTTTTTAACTTTTCCTGTTAGGCAAATACCTTCTAGACGTCAGTTCCCATAGAGAACAAGAGATACAGATACAATGCACGTAAATTTAATTAAAATTAAGGCTTGAATGTGCATATGCAGAGGCATACACAGCATTTTTCCTATGCAGACACAGACAACATCTTGTATGCAGAATCAACAAATCAACCTGATTTCAACACTGGGAAAGTTAATTAGTCCCTGGTAGTCTCCCAAGAAGTGCTTTCCCTTGCTGGCTGCACTGCAGCCTTCTCCCTCTTCCCAAAGGTTCCCATTAAAAGCTTCCTGCCTGCTACACTTCATGAAGCCTTGGCTCATGAAAACAGAGGTTTGGATGCTCAGTTGGTCCCTCACTTTGCACCAGGGAAGCCCCAGAGCTGGAGTTTTGGTGCCAGAGGGAGGGGAAAAGGGGCAGGGCTGGACCATCAGCAAAAAACGATCCCAGAGAAAAGATCAGATCAGAATCTGGCCCTTTGTTAGCAGTCATTAAAAAACATTGAACTTTTAATAGGAGCTTATTCAATTAGCAGACTAACAGGCTCCATCAGATAAGCTGGGGATTTCCCTGGGAATCTGAATCACACTCTGCACCCTGTGGTTAACCCTCTCCGTGCAGAGCCAGGGCCAAGAGGCTGGATACTAGGAAATAAATTTTGGATTTTTACGTGAGAATGATAAGTCCTCCACTGCACCCCAGCACCCCCTGAGGTGCCAGTGCCGAGGGTGAGTCTCAGAGGGGAAGGACCTGGGAGGACCAGAGGCACCAAACTGATGGGCAGAGACCATCCCCATCTCTGATCAACAGGCTGACATTTGGCAGCCTGACAGCTTCACAGTCCTGTAAGGGGCTTCCTAATTAGAGCCTGGGTGAGAAATAATCCACAACTTGAAATTTGTCTCTAGCTTCCTTGCTGTACTTTTTCCCCCCCCTCCCTTCTTGCACCTTTCCTCCCTTTTCAGTGTTTTCTCTGACACGTTCCCCACCCCCCGGGCAGTCGGATGCTGTTTGAAGCAGCAGGCAGGGGACAGCGGGGTCACCCTGGCCTGGCCCCCAGCCCACAGCAGCTCCCAGCAGAAGCACCCTCCTGCATTCCAGCCTTGCCCTTGAAGGAGATAAGGGCAGGGAAAGGGCAGCACCTGGTGAGGTTTATAATGAGACAAAGCACAACCCGCCTGGAAGAAAACCAAACCAGTCCCATTCCTTCCTGGTCAAACAAGTATGGCAAAGCTGGTGGAGCACAAGCACTCCGGGGCTGCATCCAGCCTGGAATTCTAATTCCCTCTCCAGCAAGCTGGCCCCGAGCAGCCTCTCAGCACGTCCCGAGTCCTCCAGCAGGAGCCAGAGGCTCCTTGAAGGCAGACCACTGCCTTCAAGATGTACAGGGCCATGGTGCTGCTGCATCACAGCAGGACACTCATCCAGCTGGTCCTGAGATGAAATGTCATTTTCAGAGGCAGGGACTTACAAAGCCAAATCTTTAACAGCTCAATCATACTCCATCCATTTACCCCACCACATGCATGTATTCTGAATAGTTTCAGAAAAGCTCTTCAAATTCAATTACCTCTGAATCTGAGATTATATCAACAAGCAACATCTGCTAAGACAAGTAGAACTCTTTTACTGTACTTCTTTCCTAGAGGGTTATTGGCTGATGGTGGAATTGGTTGTTCTCTATTTAATACCCCAAAGTCTTTTCCAGGCTGATTGGACAGGTAGCAAAGCTCTTCAAAGACAACATCCACTGCATACTCTGAAAATAGCTGGGATCCAGATACAAGCATCAGAATCCACTTGATGTTAGGGGGCTGCCCTTCACCCTGCTCCACAGTGATACCCCGTTCCCTGGAGAGCCACCAGAAATGAGCACAAATCTGAGATTCCCCAGTGCTGGCTGCCCCTTTACAGCAGCCAGCTCTGTCAGTTCCCACCATTCAGCAGATGGTGACATGGGACCAATATCTACAGATATCCAACCACCAGACCTCTCAGAGCAGAGAAATTTCACTCAAAATATGCTGCTGAAGCTGTTTCCAAGACAAACATGCTTACTGCTGAGACATACTGGAGGATCATCACATCTGACCCAGAGGAGTGGGGGTCCTTGGGGAGGGTGCTTTTTTGAAGTTTCTCTTGGGGGGCTTCATTCTGATGCCCCCAGTGCCTCTGTACTGTGCAGCTATGAGGAAAAACTGTGGACCTGGACCTGGGTGCTGGGAGAGCAGCCCTGGAAAGGCTGTAACATCACTCTCATCTGAAATGCCTGCACTGCTAGGCTCCTGAAGCTGAGAAAATTGGTTACTGAATACTTCCAACAAACAGATGTCTGTGAAGGGAGCAGAGCTGCCCCCTTCGGTTCTAACACTAACATATTCCCTACATAGACTGTAGCTGTATGTTTTCTACCATCCCTCCCTCCATAACCTGGAGTATGGATTAGAACACTCCATTTATAGAGCCCAGCCCACCCACTTGCTTGGAGCACACTCAAAGCTGGGGGAGATGTAGCTGCATTCATAGCCAGACACCACCCCCAGGGTCCCTGTTAGCACCATATCCAAATCCTGCCCTTCAGCATAGCAGAAATATTGGAAAAAATTAAGAGGTTAGCCTCCGGACCTAAAATATCTGCCCTGATTTTTTTTGCATGCTAAACGATTACAGACATGAAGCAGGAGGAGAGCACAGCTCTGGGAAAGCTCTCCTGGAGGCCCAGCTGAGGAGGTGCTGAGGCAGAGCTGGCTCTGGTGACTGGCACCTTGGGTTTCCTGTCCCTGCCAAGTGGGCAGAGGCCACAAGAGCTGCACTCTGCACACACAGGCACGTTTCATAGGAACCATTTTAAAACTCAGGTGACTCAGAGGCTGCGAACAGGTGCAGTACCACAGGAGAAAAGAAAAATATTATTCTTTTCAATTAAACTTAATTTTCTGAGGGTTTAGAATTTCAGTCATTTAAGCCCATTTTAGACTACATCTTGAAATACAAGTTGGCAGCCTGGAGGGATTAATTTTTTTATTATTATTATTTTATTTTAAGGTATTAACTCAAGTTGAGAGATTTAGAGCATTTTTTAAGTTTGTTGGTTCAGACGCTTAAACTTAAAATAAACAAAAAAATCCAGTTGAAAATTTGGCAAGGACTGAATCCTTTGGGCACAGTTTTCCCAGGAGAAGCAGAGCTGTCTGATAAGCAACATGGGAGATGCCACATTTCACAGCTGCAGTGCAGATCTACGGCCTCTCGGGAGACTTCCAGACACTGAGCAGGGATTTCTTTAGTCTAAATGCCAGATCTGCTTTGGTCCCACTGAAACCCCAGAGGGGCATCATGAGGGAAAACAGGGCGCCTTTAATCCACTTTATTATTAATGCAGAGAACAGTCTCAATATTTGTGAAAACCAAACCCATGCATTATGAAAGGGCCTCCCCAGCTCTGCAGCCTCCCTGAGGTGGCCGGGCCACAGCCCCTGGGTAACATCTCCTGAGGATTTAAAGGTCTTCCTGGGGCTGTGATGAAGGCATCAGGAGCCAGACCTCTGGGCTGGCTGGGCACTTCCTGAAGGATGTGCTGGAGAGCTCAGCTGCTGAGTGACTGAGGCTGGAAGTGCCACAGGTGCCAAAGGAAAATCACAGCTCTGAGCAACACAGACTTTGGGGGAAAGCTGCAAGACAAACCAGGCCATGCTGCACCAGCCCGGTGCCGGAGGCTTCCCACTTGATTAATAAATGTCTGTTTTGTACAAAACACTCTAAGAAGCCATTCAGCTGGATACAGACCTGAAAGATTTACCTCAGCTGAAAGAAGACTGTGTGCAAGAGCCCCAGAAGCAGGGATGCTGACCACCCCTCTATGGATCCCATGCCAAAGGAGCCGAGACAAGCTTGGAGATAGCTGTGGGGCCCTCAGCTTGGGACTGTGTGAGGCTCCTGCAAGCAGAACAAGGCTGCTCTGGCTACGAGTGAGAAGGTGAGCTGAGAACCATAAATCCTGCAAAGGTGACAGGGAGAGACCCAGAAAGCAGCTGCCCCAGAGAAGGGAGAGTTATCATCTGGGGGTGACAGATGAAGGCAGACAGCTGTTCCTGTGCTTGCAGGGAGCTACCAGCCTTCACTACAGCCTCTGCCAGGGTTGGTCCTGCTCCACTCAGTGAGGAAAAATGGGGGAATGTGAGCAGAGAAGGTTGGACACTCCATGCCAGACCTGAGGTGGCTGTGGAAGAGCTGTCCCTGAGGGGTCTGCCTTGGGGCCCTGGACTGGAAGGAAACAGCCCCTGAACAGGACCTCCTCTTCTTCTGCCTCCTCCCCTCACAGCAGGCACTGCTACCAGAGTTCCCTCTAGTCTGTATGAGCAAGGGGGGGAGAACATTGCCTCATCTCACAGATTTCCACCCACCTCCCCTGTGGCTCTGGAAAAAGCTCTGGAGGGACAGACAGGAGCATCCTTTCAGTAGCTGCACACCCCTTGAAGACAACAGCCATATTGTTCCCGCGGGTTGTACCTGGAGCCTCTGCCTCCCCCAGGGACAGACAAGCCTTGGGCAGATGTTTGACCCCCCCAGCATGATCACCTCACATACCAAGCATCCAAGGGTCTGCAGATACCTTTCTTTGCTAGTATGATGACAGCGCTAATGAGATTTGAAGCAAGCCATTTCTTCTAAACAATGGTCCTATCTCATTCTAACCCATTTAGATGATAATCTGCTCTTCCAGATATTAACATTTCCATATTAATGTAGATCCTTTTTATCCCTGTAGCTTAGCACTGGGTTCTGATTTATTAATAGCTGGCTCCCTCTGGACCAGGGGAGCAGGATGCTGCCTTGTGATGAGCTTAATAACTCACTGCTCACCATTAGTAAACCAGAGACCAGTGCTTCAAATTTGCAGAGAGAATTGGGTTGACTTTCCCTCTTTCCTTGAAGGATCTTAGTCCTGTTGTGCTAAACTACCTGCTAACAGTCCTTCTAAATCCTGCCAAGAGCTCTAGCAGGGGTTCAGCCCACTCATCTGAACTTTTAGCAGCCTTTCAGGGAGCAAGGGCAAGAGCAGAGTTGAAAGATTTCACTGGGTTTTCCCATCAGATAGTGCCAGGGCACTCTTCTGGAGGCACCAGTACTGTAACATCCAGCAGAATTAATGTATTTATTATTTTAGAAGGGCTCATGTTTTTTTAATGTCTCCTGGTTTGAAGGAAGGGTTGAAAGTAAGGACAACCTATTTGCATTGTGAATAAAGTTATCTGCCTTCTCCACCCCCCAGAATATGCAGAAATAAATGCCTTCTAATGAACCCTGGGGGGCTGAAGCTTTGATATGGATCTTGCCTGGGGTATAGTGGATGGGGAGAAGTTCTCGCCAGACTGAAAGCCAGCATGGGTGGGGAGGGGCAGGCAGTCTTCCTCAGAGAGAAGGGAAATTGGATTATCTTGCTAGCAGTTGGTGCTTTCAGTCTGCAAGAACTTACAGAAGAGAGGCCCCGGTCGGAAAGTTAAATCCAGCCCTCTGCAAACAATCATGTTTGGTCGTTTTTTTTCTCATCTAAATAAAAGAGAGAATCCTGTCCAGGTTCTGGAAGGTTTCTTCTCTTGCTCTGGCTGGATGGGTAGAAAAGTGGCAAGTGGGTAGAAAAGCAAAACTACAGGATTGGAGTTTTAGCTTGGTGGCTGCTGAAAGTGTTGAGTATGTGTGGCCATGTGTTTGTAAACACTGATCACTCTTTGAAAAATGTGACATCTGGCTTTCAAGGAGCTCCCACAGCAGGCAGAATCCCAGCAGTGCACACTTCAGTTCCCTCAGACAAACCCATTGTACCAGCCTGGCTGCTCTGCAGTTGAGAGCACTCCGAATAAGCTCAAAAAACAACAAATGCAGCTGAAGTCCCTTAATAGAGAAAATCTGGTTAAATGGGTTGCTTTCCGGGAACAAATTGTTGAATAAAAAGAACACCCTGGCAATGGGAAAGGTTTTTCTGTGTTGCCAAGAGGCTCCATAAAAAGCCCATTTTACAGCATTAACCCACCCCCACAGCACACTGACTGCAGAGGAGCAGATGCAGCAGCCCAACCCTGGTGGGTTTTAGTACCAGGGTGTCCCACGGGGGAAGCTCACAAGGTTCCAGCAATCCTGCTCCTCACGGCTCCCTTGCCCACACCACCAGCTGTGCCAGCATGCTGCCTGTGTAGCACATGGAGAATGAGAACTGATCCAGATAAAAAACAAACAGCAACCCAAGGGATTAAAAAAAGAAGTTTCTTTTTCAGCTATTTTGGCTCATCCTCTGGGCCACTGCACAGCAGGGCAACTGAGGGATGAGAGCAAGTGCCAAGGATGGGGTCTGTAAGCTGTCAGTAAAGGTCCCAGCCACCACCACCACCCCTTTTGCCCCTCTTCATCTTCTGGAGGGCCTTTTTTCTCACACCAAGTTTATATTTCTCCACAGAGATGTGACCCAGCCTAAAACAAGAGCCTGAGACCTTTTGTATTCCACAGAATAGCCTTGGAGTGTCAGGCTACATCTCACAGTACAGCTTGCTGCAAGCATCCTTGGGATCCAAAAAGATTTTTAAACAAGAAATTTTGGGGGGATTGGACTAGGTATCCTTCAAAGATCCCTTCATACCAAAACTATTCTGTGATTCTACCTCCTGCAAACAAACAGACTGTCAATGCATGTGCCACCATCCAGCACCACTGAGTGGGAGGAGGGATGGAGCTGCCACCTGCAACCTCCACACCCCACTCTTCACTGCTCAGACTGTTTGCTGGTCACAGGGATGCAGCCACTCTGCTCCCAGCTCTGGGAACAGTGACTTTTGGGCAGGTAGGCTGAAAATACACCTAAGCAAACCTCACCTGGCAGCCTCTGGTGGGCTGCAAGTGGGCTGGTTTCAGCACCAACCTCTTCACTACCAAAAGGTGCTGAGGAATTTTAATGACCACAGATGGCCACAACTTCTGTTTTCTGTCTAATCTAAGAACCCACCCCCAGAGCACCAGCACAGCATCACTGTGCTCCTGGTACAGTCTGGGGAGAGGGCAGACTCAGGTGAGTGAGTGAGTGAGTGAGTGAGTCCTCTGCTATCTGCTGCTCAGCTTGGATTTCCCTTACCTAATAGAGAAGGTGTTAACTACATGTAAATACGATGGAGTCAGGCAACAGAAATCTGTGGGTGAATGTCAAGTAAAATACTTTTGATCCGCTTCCTCTAAAACATTCCAAATCCATGTCCTCGGGGTCCTGGAGACACATATTACCTGGAACACCTTGTTTTTGTACTAGATGATTACATTCCCATGTTTTTCCACAGGCAAAGGAAGCATGCCCAGATAGAGTTCATAGCAACTATGTAAATTCATTCTAAGTAGTGGCCAGATGTTGGTAGGAAGAAACTGAAGAGAAGCTCAAGCTATTTTCTCATTTAAGTCCACAGGAAAACGAATCCTTCCCTCCAGCTGTGAGCCTTTCCAGAATACGTCCCCGGGTACAGCTGATGGATGTGCCTCCCACAGCCCACAGGGTTTGATGCTGTTCCAGGCATGCTTCATGGGGAGTATTCCATTCAAAATAATGATCAAATTGAATAGAGTAAGTACCAATCTATGCAAAAGCCACTTTGGCTGCTGCCTGGGAATAGATTACAAAGCACATTTGGCTATTGTGTGCATGCTTGTAAATTTTGAAGTGCCGGGTGAGATCTCTGAGTCTGGAGAGCATCAGGGGATCCTGAAAGCACTAATGAAAAGTGGAACCCAAATCTTTCTGCTTCTCCCTCCCCAAGGAGGCCCAGACTCTGTTTCGTAAAAGCCACCACAGCTTCAGTAACTCCTAATAAATCTTACAGTAGCTTCAGGTTTTGGGAACCCACACAGGAAAAACCTGCTCCCAAACTCTCATCTCCCATCTTGGTTACATTTATTTCTCCTTGTGGTCTTTCCCTGACATTCATAATGCTCCACCTCCAATCCAGATGGATCAGAGTAGTGCAGATCTGACTCATGCAGCATTGCCACCACATCCCTCTCTCTCTCAGCCCATCCACTGTGGCACCCCTTCCATCACACCACCTAGCAGGGCCTTCAAGCTCCCCTCCAACCCTGCTCTTTTTCACTCACCCACCAGAACGTGTGTTACACAGCAATAGGATGCAACTATCCCACTTCACTCCTCCAGTGATAGTTGCTTATTATCCCCACTGACCTCTGTTTCCAGCAACCATCTGCCTAAACTAGTAGTCCCGGGCTCCTACACTTAACTTCTCCGTGGGCCTCCCCCCAGGATATTGGTTTTTGAGCACACTTCAGCGTTAAAGACCCTGAAGGCAGATGAGACAGCCTGCAGGAGAACCTCACTGGAGGTGCAGCAGGCCAGAGAAGTCCCCACTGTGCCCCAGATCCCCCACATGTGACTGAGCTCTGCAGCCTGGGCCACAAAGCTCCAAAACTCAGCTGCAGTTTGATTGCAAAATAAATCTGACTTTGTGGTTCCCAGCATTAGATTGAAAACATAACACAAACATATGGCATGAAGCACAGATCCAGCAGGAACTCACCCCTACCACGTCCAAAGAGTGCAGCAGATTTAGACAAGTCAGTTTTAGCCATCGATGTGCTGCAGCAGGCTGGGTACAGGCTGCTTCTGCCACCCCTATTCCTGCCACACTAGGGATGAACTGCCCACCCCTGCTTCACAGCAGAGAAGGGGTTAACTGGATTCGGGTACCCCCCTCTCTGCTGAACTCATTGATTCATTTTCTCTGTTCCTATTTCTTTCTCTCACTTTCTTCTTCTCTCTCTTGCAGGCTGATTAAAAACTCTTTGAGTTTGAAGGTTTTTGTGTCAAAACAGCTCAGCTGCCAGCTGGGTGCCAAGCAGTGAATATTCATGGTATTTAAATGTGACAGTGTGGTGGGGGCTAAAGGACGGGCTAGTTAGCTCCTTTTAGATGGAGATTAGCTGCCTCTTTGCTCCTAATCACCACTGTTGTTGAAATATTACAGCTTCTGTTACAACTATTAATGTCCTAAATGAAGAACAGGCTCCTCTGAATAACATCAAACACGAAATGGTCACTTCCAATTCCAGCCGTTTCTCTCCCGTTTCCATCTGGAACTGGAGACCTTCCCCGGCCCCACGGCTCAGCCCCAGCCCTGCAGGACCGGAGGAGCATCTGCTCTGCCTCTGCCCAGACGCAGCTCCCACTGCAGCCAGAGGATGGATAAACCCCGTGTGAGTTGGTCCTTTCACGGCAGGACCTGCAGGGAATCCTGACGGAAAATACTCCGCAGTACAGACTGCCCAGAGGGGTGTTTGGACATTTGGATCCTCCCTGCATCCATCCAGCAGAGCTGCCTGGGAGCATGCCTGGCAGGGTGATGAAGAGGAGGGAAAACCCATGTGTGGTCCTTAGGCTCTGGCAAGGAATAACAGAGCAGAACACCAGGCTATTGATTTCGTGTTTGCTTTAAAAACAACCTAAGTGCATTCCTGGAGCAAGGCTGGTCTGGAAGCCTAAATAAAATAATATTCTTCAGCCTTGAAAACTGACATTAGACTTCAATGACTGCTTTAAAGTCCTGTCCCCCAGACTAAGACCTGCACATTGCCTAACCTCTTGTCTACACACAAAAATGGGGCTACTTTAACCAGCCCAGCATAGCCAAAGCAACACACAGCTCCCCTCTTCCATCCCTTTCTTCTTCCTTGCATGAAGACAGTTAACAAACACCCTTCTTGTGACAGAACCTTCCTGACTGGAGGAAAAGATGCTTTTACCAATAGGAGGCTTATTAGTACCAGCACACCCACGCAAGGGCAGTGACAGCATTACTGGTTTGGTAGCAAAAAAAATCACAGCACACTGAGGCTGTCACCGAAGGGGTGCACAGAGCAAAGCTATGGAGAAAGACAAGCAGAAGAGGTCTGATGCATGTTTCTGCTGGAAGGGCTTAGGTGCTGCACTCTACAGAACACAAACTATCCCACTTGAGATACTCCTCTGACTCTCACAAGGCTGCACAGTACCTGATTAAAAATATGTGCAGATTTTTTATAATGTACAGGCAGCGACACAGATTTCAGACCTTCCACAGCACAAGCAGACCAACCAGCACCAGCACCTTACATACCTTCAGCAGAAAATAAACAATCAAAACCTCCTAATAACAAAAGAGAAGCCAAAATGCATTCACAGATACAAAGACTAGATTTGAGCACTGCTGTTTCCATGGACAGCCTCAGAAATATGTGGGCCTGGCCATTTAAAACCCCTTCCTCTCAAGGAGAATTGCATTAGCTAACACTGGGCTCCTGAAGAAAAAGGAAAAAAAAATTATGTAGGGCATATATATATTTCCTTCTGGCAGAAATTCAGAATTTAGACAGATTGCATCTGACATTTAGGATGCTTGTGGGCAATGCAGTTGTGCAGGAAAACCAACCTGATGTCTCACTGGTACCTTTGTAAAGGCAGTCTGGTAATAAAAGCAACAAACTCCTGACTTCTGCCTCCATACTCTCAGGATTTTCCTGCATCAGCCCTGTTACCACTCCTGCTGAACAACTTCCCAAGGTTCTACATGCTGCATTGCTTCTAATGCTTCACCAGTTCTAATATTCTCAGTAGCAATATCAAAGCCTTCAGGTGCATTATCCATTGAAGTCAGGATGACCTGCATTGCAGTAGATTTTCCCTTGAACATCGGTTGTTTCATTCTTTTTAAGCCAATCAGACAGTACTTAGTACATGCTTCTGGAGGAAGAGAAAACAGAAGACAGATGGATGTGGCTCCCAGCAGGCAGCAGTTTGAAAATATGGCACCAAATAGATCAATAGCCCCAGCCTGTTCTTTGACACATTGGAGTGCCTCTTGCCTTCCTCGGACAAGTTTCTTCAGATGTGCTCAGCCCCCACAAATCGTGGCCTCCAAAGCCGTATGAAATGGGAATATCCCCAACACAACCATAGCTGAGGCTGCCAACTGGCAGAGCTGTGCAGCCAGAAATGCCAGAACCCTCCTGATGCACTGATGCTGGTGAAGATCACTGTGCAGCTACTGTGAGCCAGCCAAGAGGTAGGGAGCAGCAGTGTGGCAAATCAGCAGCTTTCCCACTTGTCAGGAACCAGAAACAAAATGATATCCTGCCCTGGCAGGGCACGGGCTATGAAATTCCTATCGCCTTCCTTTCCTGACACCAGTGATCACAGAGGGGAAAAAACCATCTGGCTCTTTGATCAGCTGTCCTGCCTGCCGACTAGTAGCCCCACAGGAGGAAAGGACATGGAGCAGCAGGCACTGCCTCTCTTGGCCACAAATGTCTGAGGGCACCCTCAGAACAGCTCTAGTTGAAAAGGCCTTTAAGAGCACCCAGTCCAACCATTAGCCCAGAACTGCTACATCCCCACTAACCCACAGTCCTGGGCACCACATCTACACAGCTTTTAAATCCCACTGGGGATGGGTATGGGGACTCAACCACTGCCCTGGGCAGTCTGGGCCAGGGCCTGACAACCCTCTCAGTGAAAAAATTTTTCCTAATAGTAGCAGAGATACGAATTTAATCGAGGGTTGCTTATGCTGCTAAGGAAGTGTCACTTATCAGCTATGGATTGTGAGCAGAATGCACTGAACAGGGACTGGCAACTCTCCCTTTCACTGCTGCCATGTCATCTCATCTCTCCCTGCTTTCTAGGTTGCCCAGACCTCACAAGTAAAGCTGTCTTCCTCTGCTCATTACAAGTGTCACACCTTCCCTCTCTATCCTCCATCCCTCCTTCCTCTTCAAGACTTTAACTGCTGACTCCCATGCCCCATTCAGGCCTTCCCCTTCCTGCTCCCTGGCTCCCTTTGTGTCCTTTAAGCTTCTCTGGCTTTATCATGCTGATCTCCCCTCCTCAGCAGTCAAAGCCTTCATCAGCTCCTCCAGAGGCACCACTTTTTAAAGCAATCCCTTCTCATCACCAGTATCTCTACATTATCTCATGCCTCTTATGTGTTTGTTTCAGGAATGTTTGCAGACCAACACCAAATCTGATGTATGCAACAGCTGATAGTGAGGACTTTTGTGCATGGATGTACACTGCAACAGACCTTTGCAATTATGAAGTTGTGTCAGGTCCTCGCAGCCTCCTGGTGGCCCAAGTAACCTTGCTCAGAAAGCTTGCCATGTCCTACTTGGCTAGAAGGCAGATGTCTTTCTGCTCTGGAGTCTGCTTCAGACTGGGTACCTGCCCTGCATACTTCCAGCCTACCAGGGTGCTGGCTGAAGCAAAACCCAGCCGAGGTGGGAGAAGTCCCACAGAGGAGTCCCCGAGCTCAGGAGGAGCATGGTGCTCCTGCAGTGGCCAAGCTGCAAAGGGGGTCTGAGGAATACCTCAGTAGCCATCTCATTAACTCCTATTTGATTTACAACTTGGTATCTCCTTTCTTTTCCAACTTTCAGGAATAAAAAGCACTCGGGTGACTTTGTTAATAACTGCTGGGCTACTTTCACCTCTGACTGAGGGAAGGTAAAGCATCTGACAGCACCTGATACAGGAAAGTTTTCCAAGAGAAAAGCTGGAGGGAACGAATCTCCTCCTGAAAATGAGAGCAGACTGAGAATGGGTGGCAAAAATGCAAGTACCTCTCTCCCCACAGCCCAAAGCATCCACTTGCCTGCTAATCGTGGCATCATGCCTTCTCCCTGTGCATCTCCAACATCCCTGCTTCCAAGGATGTTATTCCAAAGTGACCTACTTTCCACTCACTCATCTTCAGGGCCCTTTACATGAGAAACCAGTAGATAGAGGCTACATGAATTACTATTTCCCATCACTTAGACCCAGTTTTCTTGCCTTAACCCCCCTCTGCCTGCCACACACCCCAGGACAGGGCAGCCTGTGGAGGGCTGAGGCAAATGCTTTCTCACAGCTTACCTGAGAGGACTTCTCTAGATCAGAGGACACCAAATCTGCCCTTCTGCCTTGTCCATTCACCAGGACAAAGAAGGGTCCACCTCACCCCCCCCAAGCCCACCTGGGTAGCCTGTGGCAGAAGGCTCAACAGTGACACAAGTGACAGACCTCCCTAAAGCTGCTCCTTTGCCGTCTCTGCTCCTGCCTGTTCTTTCCTCCACAGGAGCCCCTGAGATGGCTGCTTCCCACCCAGCCAGTGCCCAGATGGAGAATGACTCTCCATATTTATTTCCTTCTTGCTCTCTCTTTCTGCTGGTCAGACCCCTGCTTGGTTACTTTCTAAACTTGCTGTGTTTTTGCTGACCCCAGTGACCTGCACTTGCAGGAGGGGCAGTTCCCTTCTCAAGGCACTGGCTCACTCTCTAGCAGCACCAGCACAAGGGGGGAACAGAATACAAGGGCTGGATCCTCATCACAGAGCCCAAGGCTCACCTGCAGGACAGGACTGTCCCCCCTGAGTCCCCTCTGCCATCAGGACCCACAGCCAGGCTCTGGAAGGAGCTGGGATGGAAGCAGCCCTGCTGGCAGAGGCAGCACTTGGTAATGGCACAGCCTGTTCCAGCAGAGCCAGCTTCAGGAGCTAAACCCTGGGCAGGATTAATTACCCAGCAAGCAGCTTGTTGGGAGCTCTGCTGGCACGCAGATAAGGGGAACTGTAATGGAATCAGCCAATTAACCAGCTGATGGTGCTGAACTAAAAGTGACCCCCTCGTTAATTGTGGTTGTTTCTCAGCAGCTTTCTCATCACCCCGTGTGCTGGGGAAAAGGGGCAAGAGAGAGAGGGCTTATCCAGGTGCTTAATTTATTTCTGCTCACAAACAGGAATCATGGGATATAAACTTCATGACAATTACATGGCAGAGCTCTACATCTTATGACACCTACTCTTCCTGGAGGAGGGGGGGATGGAAGTCCTGGAAAAGCAGCAAAGAAGGCCTGCTCACACTCTTCAGCTCAGTTAGCAGCTGTCTGGTATAACGAAGCCTTCTTAGGGTAGTTTACCTGCAGGTAAATGAGAGGAATTCCTCTGGCTCTCTGTCCCCTGGCCTGGCCCAGCTGCAGGAGCCCTCAAAGGAAGCTGACATGAAAAGCTCAGGATGGCCTGGAGCTATGGCTGCAGATCTGGCTCCAGACTTCCCCTCACTTCAGAGGTGTCTGAATCTCAGACCCTCGCAGAGCTTTTGAGCCAGATGGAAAAACTGAGGAATGAGTTTCCTTAAAGTTCAAGAGGGTTCAAGAGGTTTTGCTTTAAATCCATCTCTGGGGATGACCTAAAGCAGTCAGTGATGCAGAACAAAGGTCTATCTTCTTGTGGCTGCTCCCCTAAAGGAAATGGTTGGACAGTTCTTCGTCAGGAATTAATCTCACAGGCTCCTGAAACAGCTGACCCTTCCCTGCAGTAGGACTGTGATGAAAGAGCATCAGACGTAAGAACAAGGACATTAATTGCTAAATGTGGCCTGGCTTCCTGGAGGATGTGCAATCTGTTCTGACCCAGGCACAGCCAGACCTCTAATGCAGCCTCTGCCATACCTGCTTTGGCCTTCAAGTCCTTCTTCTGCACCCTGTCTGGCAGTAGCCAGTGTGGCAGCTTAAAGGAAAACACAGGAAAGGAACAGGATGGAGATTCTCCCAGATTCCTGCAGTCTGGAGCACTGAAGCTTCCTGTGCTGGGGGCTGTGTAAGCATCCCTGAGTTTAGCATCCCTTTTTAAACTTCACTTTCATGAGCTTTCCAGACCCTTTGAACTCATCTATAACCGTGTCACTGACTTGTGTCCTGTGGCAATGAGTTCCAGGTTTGGCTTTGCATTGATGAAAAAAGCAATTCTTTTCACTTTCCTTTAAAACCTTTTGCCTGGTAACTTGGTTTCCTGGCCCCTAGCTCTCATGTTGTGTGTAAATTCCTCACTCACATCTCTCTGCACATCCCTTGTGTAACCCCCTCAGCTGTCACCTTTCCAATCTGGAGAGCCTGGTTATTTTCCCTCCATAACGGAGTAACTTCATACCTGTTGCCTCTATGCTTGTCACTCCAGACCCACAGCTCTTCTAAATTTCACCCCGTGGCTGCTCCCAGCTCTGTCCCTGCCACTTGCTGCCAGCCAGAGCCCCCTGCCATGCTGCAGGACTCCTGCCAGCACTGCCACACTCTTTCTCATTCAACTGGATCCTGTCTGGGGGACCAAGGCTGCGTGCAGCAGTCAAGACACACATGCACCATGGTTTTTTACAACAGAATAATGATGTTTTCTGTTTTGCTGCCGGCTCTTTTCCCAACCATTCCCTCCCCACCTCCCAGTCTGACTGGTGCTGCACAGTTTTGCTCCCCAGGATGTCTCCAGAGCTCCCTTCTGGGTGGCATCAGCTAATGTACCTACACATCCACTTATCATTGCTTCTCCCCACATTACTTCTACGTTTACCAACACGCAGTTTCATCTGCCATCCCATCTGTATCCTGCAGCTCTTTGTTCATTACAGCTTATTACAGCAATCTCATGGAAAAACAAGCTCATTACAGTCAAGAAACTCACGCCTCATTCCACTGACTGAGGGGCTGCCTGTGTTGGAGGTGGTGCTGACTGCTTGAATTTCTTCCCAGCTATTAACAGAGGCCCCAGTGTGCACTCCCATCCCCTGCCCAGAAGGGCAAGCCTGATTGAGGCTCCTTCATCAGCCAAAAGGCCAAAGGATCACATGTACAACACACCATTATTTCCCTGCTGCTGGCAACACTCTCCCAGCAGACCGCTCATGGCAGTCCCCTGCCCACACTCCCCTCCAAGGCTTCTCTTTCCCAGCATCACTGCTTCCCAACAGGGGGAGACAGCTGAAGCAAGACCCTTCCCAGCACAGCCCTCACTTGTATGATAAGGGTCTGAGTGGAGCAAGGAGATGGGAAGTGCTCTGGGCAAGGCTATCAATAGCTATTGGAACAGAGGTAAAAAACAGAGCAGAGAAACCCCAAACCTTACTGCAGTGGTTACTTGGACCCACAGCTGTGGAAGGGACTGGGCCATGGATTTTTTTCTCCAGCTGGGTATGCCGTGCAAAAGCACTTCCCTCCCTCTCTGCACAGAGGAGATTTGTCTGTGTGGTATCCCAAGGAGGAATGACCTAATATTAGTGCCAATCATGGTTTATACTTTTATCTTATTATTTCTGGCTATAGCTTGTTACAGGCAGTTCAGTTACTCCCCTCCCTGATGGGACTCACACCTGGCCAGCACATGGACAAACGTAATCTCATTTTCTCAGGCTCCATCTTATCTATGTGGCTGTTTTGTTTCTTCTTTCCTCCAGTCCTACTGTGCCCCTCAGTGCCTCTCCCTGAGTCCTCCTGGATTTATCTGTTCCTTTCTGCTGTGACACAGCCCAGTCCTGAATGCTGTATATTTTGCTTGGGATCTCATCAGAGACAGAGAGGAACCAGTGCCTCCCTCAGCTGTGATTTGATGCCTTTGCATACACAGATAAGGATCTCATTAGTGATTTTTCTCTTGCTACCACAACACACAGGAGTCACACATGATACACAACTTGCTGCCTACTATCACACTCCCATCCCCTTTAGCATAACAGCTTTTCAAGTTCCTCTTCCACCAAATCACTAAGGGCCAGGTGACCTAAATGGAGCGCATGCTTGGACCCATTAAAAAGTTGGCCTTTTATCTGGCATAAGTCCTCTTTAGGCTGACCAGCCTTACTCAGTCCAGACCAAATCTCACATCATTTCTTGCTCATCTTTATGGTTTCTGGAGTGGTTATCAAAGAGAAGAGTCAAAACTTTTTCTTCTCTGGTACCTTTTGTGCATTTCCACCCACAGAGCCCACGAGGTGACTGAGAATTGTGTACACAGTCTGTAGATGGTACACTGCCAGCCAGCAACACAGATACCAGAATCCTTTCCAGAATGACTGCAAATGTGTAGTTCAAGCAAAGCTGTGCCCGATTTTCTGCTCCTCTCCTGTTGTCAGTGGAGGCCAGGCTAGCAGGCAGGAGAACCCCAGCAGACTGTGCAAGGCTGTCTGCCTCCTGGGCCTTCAGGGCTCCGAGTTCCTCCAGTCCCACACTGCAGGGCTAGCTCCTGCAAAGCCCTTCCACAACCACCTCCTACAATTCATGTGCCTCTTTGCCAGCTGCCCAAAATGTTGCACAAGAGCTGCCGGGATTTAGACCAAGATGACAAGACTGATGTTGGCCTCCGTGTCTGTGCCAGGAATGGGAGGCTTCATGGACACAGGACATTTGTCCCACTGTGCTGCTGACTGCCTCTTTGCTGCCATTCACCCCACAGTGGGTGAGATGCTGAGAGGGTCTTTTGCTTGCTCTTTGGAGAACTCACAGCTGCAGGGAAATGTCTGGCAGAGCCTCCTAGCCACACAGTACACTATGGGTAAGGGGGAGGAAGATAGAACCATGCTGGCCCTGAGAAGCAAAAAGAGAATGCTTTCTACCCTCTATCAGTAGTCAAAGGTGCACTTCCCTCTCAGTATTAAAGAAACGCCCCATCCTGTTCTTGGGAATTTACTTCTCCAAATCCACTCCTTGTATTTTCAGAGTGACAATGTTTGAAAGCAAGTAAGAAGTCCACACAGATGGGTTTGCAATGCTCAGCCTGTGTCTTCATGAACATTTCAAGCCAGAATGAGGCAGCACAAGTGGGCACAAAGTACCTTTACATGGACACACACTCCCTGATCAGTTCTGAAGCTGTCAGGAGCTTTCTTGGTCTTTGCTGAGAGTTAGGGCCAGCAGGAACTGACCTCACTCATTCTTGGCCTGACAAAGTCTTTGTGAGCTTCTGTAAACTGAGCAGCACCTCAGCTCTCCTTGCTACACATTTCCAGAGCAAGTCAGCTGTGTGCCTACCAGGGAATTCCAGAGATTCCTGCTTATAGCGACATTAAAATCCCCTTAACAACAATCAGCACAGATAAGGCAGGTAGTGCAGGACAATAGTTTTCCTCCATACATTTCCTTTACCCTCTGTACAAGGTGGACTGGCAGAAGCAGTACAAGTAGTCTGGTAATAGACTTTCACACCTCAGCCTCCTCTTTTGTCTGCTCTCAGCATCTCCACAGGAACAGCACAGTGTGACTGCTCTGTTAGCAGCAGCTGGGGGAAGGTGCCTGGATCCAGATAGGTCCTGCCCAGCCCACAGGGACCGTGGCTTTAGAGGGAGGCAGACCCAGCCGGGGGCAGCCCGGGCTCGGTTCCGTGTGAAGCACTATCTATCCAGCACTATCACAGCCTCACTCTTTACCTGGGCAGCCTCCTGCCTGCTAGCAATGAGGGCTCCATCCAGCCCAGGGGCTGCTGCCTCCCCACCAGGGCTTTAGGGGAACATTTAAAGACCCTCCCGGGAGCTCACTCAGCTCTCTGTTTACACAGCAGATCGGTGGCTTCTCCTTTGAAGTCAGGATTTAAGCTGTTCTTTCTAATTACAGAAAGACTCTGAAACCTGAGAGATCTCTGCAGTTGAAGCTTAAGCACAGAGGCGAAAAAAAACCCCAAAACAGTTGCATAGTTAGAACAATACTGCATCCAAACCCTAGAGTTAGCTTTAAACAGAAGGCCCCTGCAGCAAAATAGGACATATGCTGTTACTCATCCATGTAGTCTCTTTTCATCATGCCATTTTCTGCTCATCACCTGTGTTCCTTCTAAGTTATCACCAGCACTCAAGGACATTTGTTCCACTTTGTCTGCTCCAGAGGGGAAGGGATAGGAGCAAATCTCTGAATCCCAGTGAACTTCCCTGACAATGACAGCCCAGGCACTTCCATTCCCCCACCCACAGCTGCCCTGGGACACAGCCACGTTCACAGGTGATACATTCAGATTAATTTCTGCCCATCAGTCACTAACGCTTCCATCAGGAGAATAAAAGGGAATACAACACCACCACAGACAGGCAGTTACAGTGTTTAAATTACTCTTCAGCAGCTTCTGTGTTCCTGCACTGCCCCAGAGCCCCAGTTCCCATGCAGGTGTCAAAGCTTCTTCTGCACCCATCCCTGCAAGGAGGAGAGGATGAGAGGAGACCTGTGGCAAGGTGGGACAGCCACGTTTGCAGCTTCCCAGAGTCTCTGAACAAGCAGGGTTGGTCACTGCTGGAGCCCCAGACCTGCTGTGTGAAGGGACCCTGAGCAGCCCCTCTGCTGCCACCAGCACCGGGGATGTTTCTGCAGCTGACAGGGCAGGCAGGAGGTGGAGGAGGCAAGGTGGGAAAATACTTGGGGAACTTCTCCCAGAGGTCAGAAACAGTCCTTCAGGAGCACAACCCCATAGATGACTGACTGGTTACCAGCTCACCTCGGGCACATCAGCCAAGGGGTGGGAAGTGTCAGGCTGGGATCAAGCTGAAGCACACAGGTTTCAGCACAGCCTAGAACCAAGTCTGGGACTTGGCTCACCCGAGAGACCTTTGGGACACAGAACTCACTGCTCTGTAGGCTCAGGGCTCTGCTGGCCCCTCGGCTCACCCTGGTCTGCAAGGCGAGCACTGCCATAACCAGATTAGGAGCCAGACAACAGCTGTGTTTGTTCTCTGAACTAAAGGCAAAATAATTATAAATTATTATTTCCCTGCAAATTAAAAGACTGTTTCCTATCCTCTTGATTTCTGGATTGTTGGTTGTTTTGGGGTTTTTTTCCCTCTGAATAAATTAACTGCAGCATTAACAGCAAGGAATTACTGCTGCTTGGATCTGTGCAGACTTCCAGACATTTATATTCACTTATCTGAAAATGACTTAAGGGAAGGGGCCATAAACCCCACTCAAGGTGAATTCCTCCCAGTATAATCCACTACTGAAATGGATATAGGCTGAATAATTGGACCTGGTTAATTAAAACCTGCAGGGCACCAGTGAGAGAGACTACTGTAGGTCTTCACTGAACACCCCTCCAAGTTTTCTGCCTCATTTTAAAGGACACCAACCCCACTCTACCCAAGTGGGAGTCACAGCTGCCACTTCCCCTTTGCCCTGCAGAACAAACACAGCCATCCTCACAGCCCTCAGCTAGCACAAGGTCCAGCCATGGGCTCCATTGCAGAGTTTCAGGGACTCCTTGCACAAAAACGTGCTGCAGTTTCAATGCTTCTCCTTCTCCTAGCTGCTAACCAAAACTCATTTCATCAGGAACAAAAAATCATTACAGGAGATAGGTTCAAAAGCTCTGTGACACAGAGGGACGTAATCCCTGTTTGAGGGTAGCTAAGCTGTGGGTGATCCAATCCAGATGCCAAGGTGGACATGGCCACAAGACCTTCCTCCTGCCCGCTGCTCCATCTTGGGGTGCATGTCTGCCCTAGAGAAACCACCACCTAAGTGTAACAGCATGGATGTGGCTGAAACGAGGATGATGTTCAGATCTTGATGCAAATTTTCTGCCATGTGTTCTCAGAGTCGAGGCTATTTGGGCACCAAAAACCTTAGTAAAACATGACAGTACCAGAGATGGGTAATACAGGCAAAATAAGGTGATTTGATGGGAAGCAAATGAAAATTACCCCAGTTCTTATAGTTGGATTGTTATTTGCTTCCATAATCACTCTCCCCTCTTTCACTTTCACCCACTGGACCAAATCTCAGCCACATCTCACAAGGGCAGCTGGTGACTTGGCAACAACTTCAGGAGCTGAGCCCTTCAGGAGTTGGTATTTGGAGCAGAAATTACCACTGTGAAACTGGAGATGGTTTTAACTCACATAGCAGGAGAAAAGGAGCACAGGCAGGGAGAAGCTTTAGCAAACCTGCAGTGTAAGTCATTCTTCCCCTGTTTCTAAGTTAAAATCACCAGCTTTCCATCTTGAATATTAAGCATGGAGCAGCAGTGAGCAGAGATGATGAATTTTTATTCCTTTGTTAACGGAGGGAGACAGACTCTGAAGGGGAAATGGTGATAAGGGAGGCAGGGGAGAGAGAGGGGAGAAGCAGCTAGTTTACTGTTAGACTGTCACAATATCAAACAAAGAAACCCAATCCACTGATTTATTTGAAGCTGTTCTTATGTCTAGAGAGTAGGAAGGACAGGTCAGCCAACAGAAAATGCCAGGCACACAGGCAGTCAGCCTTCTTTGAGCAAGGCCTCCAGAGCTGGAGGACTCCTCAGTTTTGGATGACCAATCCCAACAACTGGTTTAACACAAACCTGCTACAAACTGAACAGTAGACCCTTAAAATTATAAAATCAGTGTAAAGTTTCAAGCCTAAGTTCCCTGTGACACTAACAGTGATGGCTTTCACTGTGCTAACAATAAAACAGAGACTCAGTGCTCTGACTCCCATGGGCAGTGTCCCAGCATTCTGTACCAGCTGAGTGGTTACAATCAGCTGTGGTCTCACAGGCAGACCCTGCACCAGCAGCCCCTGTGCCGGGACCAGGCACAGCTTCCCCTTTCCAGGAGCTTCAGAGGGAGCCATGGGCTGGATGGCAAGTGCAGGACAGCTAGATCTGCTCTTTCCCAGGCAGCCTCAGGCCACATGTGAGGAACAGCATGGATGGACTTGAGATGCCATGAAGAAAACATGATTCCCCAGAGTGTGAATGGGTTGGGGTGGGGGGCTCTACACAGACACTAAAACAATGTCTCCTGCAGTTCAGGGGAAGGTTAAGTCACAACAGAGCTGAAAGACAGAACTGTTATCCAGAAGAGGATCAAACAGAAGCAGAGGAGGAGTATTCCAGTCCCCCTTGGGAAAGCCTAAGGCAAGAGAGAAGATGCTGAGGACAGGGCTGGTTTGCACAAGTGTTCAGAACAGCATTAGAACAAGCACTCCTTGCCTTTCTAACAGTATCCAGGATACATGCAAAGCTGATGGAGTAAAATACACATATTGAACCTGCACTGTATTGTGACTGCACAGACAGGTCAATCTGGAGATTGACCATCCCTTAAATGATACCATGTCCTAGGAAAGAAATTTCTCAAGTAGAAATGTCTGAGGCCACCAGCAGGAAAAGAGAGGTGTGCCATTTTCTGAAGGTGATAGTAAAGTAAAAAGTCAAGAGTTTTACAGGTACTGAATTTTGTCACAGCTAAAACCAAGAAGCCTTGTAAAATGAAAATGAGTCACGTAGCTGTGTGGCACTTGCTGAAATAAGGACTCCAGTTATTTGTGAGGGGGAAGGGAAGGCACACTTGCTCTGTTCTCCTGCTGCGTCTGCTTTAAAAGTCCAAGGCACATGATGAGTTGATCCTTTCCAGTTTAATGACTATGAATTTCCCTCTCTTCTAACACTGGAAGCAGCCTCCTTGCAAAGCATTTGTCAGTTTGTTCTCCTGAGGCCTGCAGTGGAGGGTCCTTTGATCAGCTGGAGGAATACAGACTGTACAGATGTTTCTGCAGCTGCTCTGCCACCAGGCTGCCTGGCTCACCAGATCTGTCATCCCTCCACTGACCAACAACAGAGCTTTGGGAGGGGAGAGCATGGAGACCATGCTGAGCCTTTCCTTGTGCAGTTAGAGCACAGGGAGCACTGGCAGAGGGAAGCAAAGAGGGATGAGACACTGATGGGGGAAATAAAAGGGAGATGGCAAAGAAGTGTCCAGGGACCTCCTGGAGAGACAGAGATGGGAAGTGTTAAAAATGTCAGCGAGAAGTTCTGAAGCAGATATTGCTCCAGTTTCCTCCAGAGAGACCCAAAGACAGGCCAGGCTGATACAGCAGGGTACAGACACCCACATGTGGACTCAGAAAGGGCAGCAGAGCCCTTTCTGGTAGGTGTGTGGTGCAGGCACGATGATGATGATCTGCCATAAAGACAGATGGGTGCCATAGGATCCAGTGTACATGGTGCTCTCATCCTCAGGCACATCTGTTCAACTTTCTTGCATGTCTATAGAAACACCTTAAATGCACCCAGGAGAGCTGCTTCCATTTAGGTAGGTCTCTGAATCTCCACTCATAGAGCTTTATCAACAGTACTTATCTGACTTTATCTAACAACAAAGCACCCCTGAGGACAGGGGTGATCGGAGTGTAATTTGCAACACTGAGGTAAGGCTAACACAGCATCCCAGATCTGCACACCCAGGATATCTGGAAACCGATGGGATCAGCTCACACAGAAACTGCTTTTTAACTCCCCTCTCATCAGGAGTGAGCCTTTCTACAACTGCAGACAAACTCTCATCCACAACCAGGACATCAGGAATTAATGCCACAACATATTTGAGTCCCTGGATCTCATTGTGCTAAACATGGCTCTGCCTCCTCTTCAGCAGGCTGGGCACAAACAATTGGCAGTGGTGGGGAGGCACAGTAGGGCAGCTTGTTACTGCTCATCAAATACCAGCAGCTTCCACTGAGCAATGCAGAGGCAGGGAGGAAAGTGTCTCCCCTCATCCAGTTCCCAGGCATGACTGGATCAGCATTTTCCTGAGATGCAGTTAGCTGGGTTCCAGAGCAAACCTGTCACTCCACCTCTGAGCACATGATAGTAATGTTTCACCTTCCCCCAGAGAAAGAGACATTTGTTTATGTCTTAAATCATAAACTCTGTCACCCTCCCTCAGTTTTAAGGTGCACACAGTAGCAAACCCTGCATCTCTCTGGCTGAAAGCAGCATGGCAATTAGCGCAGGAGATTCTCCCTGAAATGCTTGCTGTAAATGAAACAACTGGGATCTTCCTTCAGGACTGAAAAAACGAAACAGCAACAGACAAGGATTGAGGTCTTTCCCACCCAAGGGAACCAGGCCCCTTGGATTTTGCCCAGACAAATGTACATGGAAAACTGAGTAGCTATTTTACAAGCCAAGCAGAGCTTCTGCAGGTCCACAGACTTGTGCCTTCATGCTAAAAATATACAAAGAAATAAAGAGAGTTAGCAGTAGTGACTGAGCTGATGAAGCTGGAAGCACTCTACTTGCTGTGCTGGAATATGCACCCTTTGGAGGCACTATTTCTTATTTTCAACATTAACCCATGACACTGTAACAAATTTTAGCTTCTTAAACTTATAGCTAGTATCTGAGAAACCCAAGTCATGCAGCAAACAGCTGAGCAGAAAAAAAAAGAAAATCCTTCCTACAGTCCAAAGTTGTGCAAAGAAAACACCCACAGAGCTCCCCAAACTAGTAAATATATCAAACATGAATGAAGGATCAGAGCCCCTTCAGTGCCACTGCCATGTGGCATCTTAACCCCTTTGCCTTCAAATACAGAACCTGAAGTTCAGCCCTGCAGTGGTGAAGAAGTTGAGAGAATAATCAGCAAGGCAAGACTGGCTGCCAAACATCCCTCTGAGCAACTTTAAAGAACATGAGAATCCATCAGCTGGGTGATGGGTGCCCATCTGGTGCTCAGTTTTCAAGAAACTACAAGAGGTGCCCCAGCAGCAGGCACGGTGGCACTGAGCTGAGTCCCACAGCTCAGGATGGGACCTCACCCACGGGTGCTCACTGACAGGGACAGAAAGGTGACTGAACCCAAGCAGCCTCCAAGCCAAGACATTCAGTAAGGACAGGGATTTAATTGCATATTTTAAGCCTAGTTGTTTTTTCAAAGCAGTTTTGCCACTCGGTAGCTTAGAAGCCACTAACTCTTGTCTGTTGATGTCTCCATATGAGCAGGCCTTCAGAACCCTCACATGGAAACCTTTCTGCTGAGGAAGGAGACTCAGCAGAGTGCCAAGTGCCATAGGCAGGGCAGAAGGTCTGGAGCAGCTCCTGGGGCTGCTGTGCCAGCTGCTGACCCAGCCCCTCTGCTCCCCCCGTGCTGACAAGGGCTGTGCTGCTGCCTCCCACACCTCATCCCCTGCTTTGAACAGCTACCTAATGGGGTGTCAGAGTCACCCTGCCCTGCATGGTGCCAGAGGACTGACTCCAAAGACCCTTTCATCTCCTGACCTTATCCTCTCTGCCCTTCCTGAGGCTGGGCTAGCCCAGGGCCCAGCCAAACCTTTCCCAAGGCACAGGTGGGCATCAGGAGAGGGAAGGGGCATCCCTGGCAGGCTCCTAGGGACAGCCCAAACACAACACCATGCCAGAGCTGTCACCATCCTGCTCACAGCACCCTACACCACAGAACAAAATCCCCTCACACCTTACAAGCTTCCTCTGGGCTGCAAAAGCTTCACTTCTGTGCCCCAAAGACCACAAAATCATCACCAGGGCCCTCTTGCACAAACGCTGCAGAAAGACGAGGCAGAGAGGTCCTGCCCCTGCCCACCTCCAGGCTGCCACCTCCTCAGACACGGGTGGAAGAGGAAGTGGGGATGGGAAGGACAAGGCTTCCAGGAATCAGATCATGTTACTCAGGCTGAATGTGCTGGTGAGTGTTACACGAATCACCTGCCCAGCTGCTTAGTTCTGATGAGGAAACTTCATAAAAGCAAGAGTAGTGAAAGTTTTAAAAATAATTTAAAATAAAGAACCATCAGGAAAAATGTCAGGGGAATCTAACATGGTTCTGATGTGTATCACTCCCTGAGTTTAGGACTAATGCCAGCCTTGCCAGAAGAACAGTAGATCAGTCCCTCCTCCACTGCTTTGCTTTCACAAGTTCTACCATTCCTATCCCCTCTGCAGAACCTTCCCTGCAGCCCCATTGCCCTCTCTGCCATATGCCCGGAGGGAAGAGACACAAAAAGCAAGAGACTGTATAGTCCTAATTCCCAGTGATGGATGCCCAAGAGTTACTCCCTTAGGAGCCATGTGCCTTCCTCCCTGCTCTTCCCAAATATGCTCTCCTTCCTCTCACAATCCCTTAGTCTCATCAGTTTAGGAGAGTACAGTCCTGCAGCTGTCCACACCAAAGCACAAAGAAGCAGAGGTCAGGAACGATGATACCATGAGAGCCTGAGCCATGGGCTCAGAAGGGAAAGCTGGACAGCCCAAGCTCAGCTATTAGACATGACTGTGAGGTACTGTAAACACCGTGCTGATTCCACACAGAAGTAGTTTCCTTTTAATGGAAAACATAGATTCTACCCTTCATAAATCTCTATAAAGAAAAGCATAAGATAAAGGTGAGTATAAATTGTGATATATCTTTATATTTATGTCTTATACAGCTCTATATTCATTAACAAACAGGCATGTACACATATATGCATATTCAAGATCATACAATATCAAATATTAGAGGAAGAACCCACCAATGTATAGGAATTACTTTTCTCTTGCAATGAAGCTAATTACCATCAGGTGAAATGCAGGGGTTCTTTTTATTAGCTTATATCCTTCTGGAATGTGGATTTTAGTCTAAGAAGCTATGGCAGGCTCTGTTCTGAGGGCATAAGGGCTACTTTGCTCCTGATACTTTGTTCTGTGTAAGCATCCAAAAGGAAACCATCTGGTCTGAAAGATGGCTATGCTATCAATTATCTGTGAGGATGCACTTTCAAGGGTAATGATCTCCTTTCAAGGTTTGGCTACTTTGTTTAGATAACTTTACCAGTGGAGATTTTTCTTCTGTGTGCCTCAATTGTATAAAATTTCAAGACTGAATATCTGTGAAATAGCAGAGTTAAAATGGTCAAATAGGAAAGTGAAAGGCAAGCAGGCTACAGACTGGGCTATCAGTGGCACACATTATTCTGCCAGAAATCACTAACTGAGGTATTCAAATCTCTAGATAAGTAAAGAGAGGATGCCACAGAGAAAGAGATGTCACCTGATAGGTTTATGGAGTGCAGAAGTCAGCAGGACAGATGGGGAGACCTGCAGAGGAGAAGTAGAGACAAGGACTCAGCTCTTACATGCACCACAGGGAACCACTCAGACACCAAGAGTGCAGTGCCAGCAGAGCCTACGGTGCAGCAGCCCAGAGACAGCTCCCTTCTCTCCAGAGCATGGCCAGCCTTGGCTCTGCCATCTACAGCCACAGCTGAACAGGGACAGCTGAACAGGGACAGGGAAAGGAGTGTCACATCTATGGTACTGACTGCTGCTGCCTCACCACCTCTCCTTCCCTGCTCTGAAGGGCTGAGGCTGTGATGCATGAGCACACCTGGCTTGGCCAGGCCAGCTGACGCTTTCAGAAAGCCTACAAGTTTGAGATCAAGAGTCAACTTTGCATGATCCCCAGAGTGCCAAACCTGCCTGCTGGAAGCCCTCCCTTATTGCCAGTATACCACATGCAATATAGCAGTGAAGATCTGCATCTGTTCACAGAATACACAGGGCCTCTTGGCCTGAAGGGAGAAGGATTCCTGAAAAGTGTACAGATGAGAGGAAATAACCAGTTCTCCAGATGGGCTTCTGATCTCTCACAACTTCTGCCAAGGTCAAGTCCATTTCAATGTATGTTCCCCTGTTTGCACCTGGGCTTCCCATTTAATGTCTAAATATTTTATTTTATATCTTTATAAAGTGCTGGCATGAGAGTAGTTTCCTGAACAGAGAGTTGTTGCATCCTTTTCAAATACAGTTAGAATAAACTTTTTCAAACTCAGAGTAATCCTGATCTCTTTTTTTGGTTGTTTGAGGTTCTTCTGTCACCATAGAGCACAGTCTTCAAAACATATCAACAGCCCAATGCTTCCATTTGAAATGAGTAACCTGATTTTTAGCAAGCACTTGCATTCTCACACTCCACACATCTAAGGCACTGCATTAGATCTGACTGACACTGCCATCATCTTATTCACCCACTGCATTAGTCAGATGTAGCTCAGGTTCCTCCAAAGAAGGGTGAAAAGAGTAAGTAACATTTGCAAACACCTGATGGAGCCAGGAAACTATTAACAACCTCTAATTAGCAATACATGTTTATACCTGCAGCTATTAGTTACAGATGCTTCTGATTCTTGTGTCGTGGCAGAACTGTACCACTGCCATCACTTTGGAGAAGTCCTGAGCTGAACAATTTGATCTTGATAAACCCCCTTAAACCTTCTGTGATCTACAAGAGTTTTGATTGATACCTTGCTGCAGACTACACAGCTCTTCATACCAGCATCAACCAACCACTTCATCCAGACCTGGCAAGGACAAAGGACAGGCTCTGCCTGAACATCTCCTCCTTTAAGCACAGTCAGATACACCCCTCAGAACTACACCCAGAACATGGACATGGTACATGTGGGTTTAGGATAACCACTGCAGCCACATCGCCCAAGATGCTGATCACACATGGGTTTACTCCAAGCTCTAAATTGTTCAAAGCATTGTGAAGGCTTATCTTGGTCTTAGAAAGCTTTATGGTGGATCAGAGAATTTTGATTCATTCCGCTGCCCTTACATCCATCGAGTACCCCTTCTCCAGAGTAAATCATGGAAAATATCACCAGCTCAGCTGGGTGGCACACTGTGTTTGGATCCAACGTGTACGCACGTGGGTGTAGAGTGAGCAAACCAGCAGCAGCAAAACCCTCCATCTTCCCACCCTCTGTCCTAGCAGTGTCCTTAAACATCATTCCCAAAACCTGAGCCGTGGTTATAGTCCATGCTGACACAGAGCCCATCCCATGAGCATTGTTGCCATCAGCCATTGCTCACCAGCAGCCACAGATCAGCTGGTGGTGGCTCATCCCCTGCCTCAGTTCCCTCACTCAGTAACAGCATGCAGCACCTCTCACTCAAAGGCTTGAACCAGCCCCACGAACTGACCCTCTTAGCATGATGAGATGAGGTGTCCACCACACACAGCAAATACAACTTCATTCTCCTGGTGGGACACCAACTCACCAGATCACCTTGGGGAAGCCATGTCATCCCTCCTCACCTGAGTTTTCCCAGCTGTAAGATATGGGTAACAATATTCTTTGAAGTCTATCCAGCTCCTTTGAGAAAGGACAAAGGTTTTAAAACATTATTCTTGACTGCACACTCCTCAGGACATGAACTGCAGCCTTGACAGGGGAAGCACATGCAAGTGCTAGTACAGCCCCAAAGAGAAAACAACACAGCTCTGCAGTGCCTTATCATTACAGGCACTGGAAAAATACACGTTGGTTGCTGATACACTCCTGGATTTTGGCAAGTCCGTGTGTTATTTCTGAATACAATCACAAACTGCTCCGAGTTCAAAGAATCATTCAGCACTGCTGAGGGTTATCTAGGAGCCAAGCCAACCTCCGGCTGGATCACCCCGTGTCCTTGGGAATATTCCTCTGGTTTGATCTGAAGCTGAGTGGATCATGAAGGCACACAGCTGGGTTTCTGGACATCATCTAGTACTGTACATGCTCAGATCAACATATTTTACATGCCAGTGAGAAGTTTCTTTATTGCAGAGTTAATTGATGTAATGGGTGTTTACATTGGCTCTGTGCAATCATTCTGGGTTTTTTTCCCCCCCTCTCTTTGCTCAGAGATCATACAGCATTAGTACTAGAGCAGTGATGGCCAAAGGAATACACACAGCTCCAATTCAGAACAGGGAGGGTCCTTCTTATGTCACTGCTGTCAACTTGGGACAAAAACTGCGATGAATAGGAAAAAATAAATAAATCTTTTGTTTTCAAAGCTAAATAGCCCAAAATGCAGCTAGAAAAGTTCCATAAAGGTTTAGCTTTCAGCAACACATAGTGGAAACAAAGCTGATTCCTCCTCTGGCTGTGCCCCCTGACCCCAGAGTTTTATATGTCACTGCCTAGAAGGGCTCAAGTCACGGCAGCCTCTGTGCCTGGCTTTCCCAGGACTTTCAGGGTTTTCCTTGGGGGATGCTTGAGTGGGGGGAAAAAAGGGCTTTAGCACCAGCCTTCGATTTAAAATAGCAGGGGGAGTTTACTGATTAATATTCATGAGGAGGGAACAGTCTGCTTTTTGTTACCGCAGCCGTTTCCCATGCAAGGTGGGTTGAGGGGGAGGAATACATTTAGGAACATATCCTACTGTCACCAGTGCCACTACCTTTAGAGATACAGAGAATCAGAAGCCTAAGCAGAGCTCATGGAAACTCTTTAACAGGGAAAGGACTCTCCTCCTCTCTCTGCCTGTATACATTAAACTCATTCTTTCCTTTCAACAAGGGAACTGTGTTTTCCTTTGCTTCCTACCCCCACCCACCCCTTTCCCTGCTTAAACAAATTAAATTAATAAACAAATAAAAAATAAATTAAAAAGTGGATAGTTCATAACATTCTATGAATTCCTGCCACCAGTGACCTGATTGAATGTTTTCCCTTTGGGGTGGTTTTGAAAGTCACTGCTAGTCCTTCTCTAGTGGGAAATGTTACTTCTGCTCACTTGGGGCACAAGGAAGAGTGAGACTTGCACTTATACCAGACGAGTTCTGGAATAACCTAGCTGAAATCCATCATTCTCATACCTATCTGAAGCTGGCATATGAAAAAAAAAATATAAATGAGGCAATTTTTCAAATGCAGGTGTGGCTTTAGCGGAAAATCTCCTGCCTCTCACACACAGAAGTACAGAGCATGGTGCCCCCTGTGACCTCCTCAGTCCTTCTGGCATCCCCACCAGCATCTGAGAGCAGGGATCCCAGAACCAGGAGCCAATTCTGGATCCAAAGCCTCTCCTGAATTTCTGTGCAGTCACTGGGAAAATATAACAACTTATTTGGCAATGTCAGCTCTTACTAACTCCCTAGAGATAAGAGATTGTAAGAGCTGCAGAAAGCCTCCATTTATGACACCAGGTGTGGATTGAGGAAGAAACTGACAGACGTCTCCAACAACAAATCTGTCTGCAGTCATGAGGTAGGAGCAAAGCAGCTGAGGGGGCATCCCCCAGAATCACCACGACACCTCCGAGCTGATAATGAACAGACCACAGCAGTGCACAACTGAGACCACATCTGGACACCAAGAGAGCATCACCCTGGCTCTCACCTTTGCTTCTTACCTCTACAGAACAAAAGACTATTAGGGGATCAAAAATGGCAAAGCAGAGACCCGTGAAGGACCCACCTGCCCTGAGGGCAGCCAGGGCAGCCCCCTGAGAGCCAGGTTAGCTCTGCACCAGCTGCCAGCAGGGCCTGGGGTCAGCAGGGATGGTGATCCCAGACCAGCCTCACTGTTTTGACAGATGTCTTCAGACTAAGTGCAGTTAAATGGATCAGTGCAGCACATTTCACCTGGGGGAGGGAGGGAGGAAGGGGAGAAGAGAGAGATGACCAGTTCCACCCATAGCAGCTGTTCCTGCCCCAAAGGCCCTGCAATGGCCCTCTATTCCTTGAAGATCCAGCTAGAAACTTTTGCCAGTGGAAACATCCTGGGCTTTCACTTTTAAAAAGAGACAAAACCATGAAGCTGCTGTACCAACAGGATTTTGCTTGTACAGTGTCTGTTCCCTGGGAACCAAAACATATCACATGAGCAAAGGACACATACTACCACAAGAACCTTCATTTCCAGTGCTTGGGCTGCTCTGGTAGAGGACAGAAAGGAGGTTATTGGGCCCAGAGTTTCTCTTTGAAGCCAGAGAAGGCAGGTGAGGATTTGGCTTAGGGATGGCATGAAGGATGAGTAGACATTGCATGGAGATAAGAGTAGGTTCCATCACTGTGCCAGGCTAAGCTTTGTGAGGGCATGGTGCCCCTCTCCCCATCTCCCTGACCTTGGCTGCCAGCCCCAGCAGAGCTCTCTGTGCTGGAGCCCCAGCTTTGAAGGGCTCTGCCTGGCTCTGAGCTGATTGTGAATGCAGAGCACGACCCATTTTAAACAGGTAGGCCAAGAAAACCTCCATCTCTCTGCCTTTAGGGACCTGTTTCAGAATTCAGAGGACTTACCTTGAAAATGTTTTCCATACTGTTTGATGTTGTGGAACCGTCAGTGGGAATACTGAGAGCATTAGATGCCTGGGTGGCTTATTGATTTGTTCTAGTTTTATTAAATTGGCTAAAGTTCATTCAGAAGTCTCCCTTGCCCTCACTCTGATACTTACTCTGAATGCTGCCTTGAGAGGGGTAAATGGGGGAAAAAAACAAGAAGGGAATTCAAATGTTGAAAAATGTATCAAAAGAAACCTGTGATGTGAAAATGGACTTCATAAAGAGTATATGTGATTTTTATCAGTAACAATCTTCTGGGCTCAATATTTCCTGCTACTTAAATTCTGGGAGAAGTTGGAGTTGTGTGTGCATGATGTTTCTAATGCCCACGTGCACATACGTGTGTGTGTCTGCATACAGAGAAACCTGAAGAGAATAAGAATGAGCCTACCACAGAGAGTAATTTTTCTTTTGGCAACTAAAGATATAAAAGAAAACTTAAACCACTGCCCTTTTTTTGTAAGAAAGTTGAGAATTACATTCTTGGTAACCTATACCCATGAAGTAATGACAGACAAATTAAATGGCTGAGGTCACACAAGACCAGTCCAGACCTTTCCCTGTCCCCCAGTGGTACAATCAGACACCCTGGAAGATTTCCAAGAAACTTTACAAATTGAAGTAGAAGCTGTGAGTATCACCAGCCCTCAGCAGCTTGGAGAAGGACCCCAGGATTCCTGCAGGGAAGGTTATGTACGCCCCAGGCCTGGCTGAAGGAGCATGGAGGAAGAAGAGGGACTGTCCCTGCCAGGTCTGGGGGCTGTCCCAGTGCAGGTGGGACCTGCTGCCAAACAGGTTTGGGTCAGGCTGAGGAAAACAGGAGAAGGGGGGATAAGGCTGAAGTATCTTCTTGGATCTAACTCCAGGTTTATCCATACTGATGTGATCAAGAGAGAACTGGCAGAACTACATCTGCCAGAAGAGGTGGGGGGCCTGAGCTGGGTCCTTCTCTTTACTTCTACTGCTGAAACAGAAATTCATTTCCATGTTACTAACCCTAGTGATACTTAACTTGTTGTGATCTAATTGAGACAGTCAGAGAGCTTTGGAGATGTTTTTTTCTTCAAAAAGGCCTTTCTCCACCACCTCTGGCTCTTAAGGAAAACCCCACAGATTTCATCTGCTACAACTTTAAAATTTTTCTCTGAAAAGTACTCATAAAGGAGCCTATTTCCCTGCAGCAGATTAGTTAAAGGAACAAGTAGGTTAAAATTGATAATTCTTCCTGCTGGCTGATTCTGCATGTATTTTAAGATGCACTGGTTGTTTGAATGAGATCTTTAAAATTTAAAAAAAAAAATCATTAATTGAAACCGTCTGGCTCTGTCATCCTGGAGCCCTCCCATTCTCCACCCAATGAATCAGTAAATTGTAACAAGAGAATCTGGCTAAACAAGTTCCTAATTCAAACGCCATCTTATGGACAAAGAAGTCTTTGAAGGCAGCACCCGTCACCCGGCTCCTGGCGATGCAGGGCAAGCCGTGCTTCCCCTGCTCACGGGATGCATCCCGCAGTGCCCGATGCTCAGGAAGCAGATCTGGGGAGAGGAGAGGGGAGGAAGGACCGGGACAGCCACCTCCTGCCAGGTGCCACAGGCTGCTGCTGCTGGTCCCAGGAGTGAGGGGTGGGTGCTGAGCCCCTGCAGAGCTGCCCATGCTCCTGGCACCTCTGACACTGCCACCTCTGCTGCCTTCTCCTTTCTAGGGGTACCTGAAAGCAACACAACACAAGGGAACCAAAATAAAAGATGCTTGTTCCAAGTCTAAGTGCAGGAGGCATTTTGTGTGAGGAGACCAGAGCCTTCTCCTTTCCTCTCCTGCATCTTGTAGCTTCTTTGAGGAGGCTGGTGGGAAGAGGTTAAAGGTTACCTAGAGCTGCCAGGGAGAGTGAAAAATGGTGGAGAGTGCCCCTGCTCTTGGCTGAGAGTTCCTTTATTTCCTTTTGTCATGGCAATACCTTCCCAGGGAAGGCCTGAATGTTGCAAATTAGTCTTCCGACTTACTTTTCTAATTACCTCTTCAGGTGTAACAGTGAGCCAGCTGCTTGTGTGAACAAAAGAAACTGCTCAGTAGTGTCTTGCACACTGGCATCTGTCACAGGTTTTTTTTTAAGGCAAGTATCTGGCTTGTGCTTAAATAAAAACTAACAGGACTTTTTTCCCCCTTTTCCTGCAGAAGTAAAGATCTTGCCCTGATAACTTCCCAGAATGTTTTGCATCAGGCTGAAGAAATCTCACTTTATACCAGTATTTGTGAAAACACCAGTGTCAGGAGAGCATCTGATAAAACCAAATACACGAGCTGAGCTCCGAGAGGCAGGAACTGTGCACTGCTAAAAATGAGAGGGAACTAAATCCCCAAAAGCAGGGCCGGGAGGGCTGACTTCTGCCAGAGCTGCAGCTTTTATTTTCCACCACATGTTTCTTGGGCACAAAGGAAAACTCTCTGATGGGAAAGGATGATGGTTTTGGTGACCAAGTCTGAAAGAAGTCTCGGGAGAAACATTCAACCTCGTGCTGGTTCAGAACAGAAACCTTGGAAACCCGAAGCCATTTCCCAGGAATGCTGCCGTCTGTCAGGCAGGCAGGCTGCCCCAGCACTCCCTGGGAAAGGGGGTGCTGCCATGGAAGTCTCTGGCCAGGTGGAAAGAGCTGTGGTGTTCTGCAAGAACTGTCACCGACAAAGGACTGCAGGGACTCAAAAGACAGACAAAGAGATAACAGCCCATTGTGCAGGGCTGCAGATGTAATCAGAGGCAGTGCAGCATGAGCAGGATGCTGAGCCCATCCTGTCAGGGAAGGGAGAGGAGCTTAACCCACCCACAGCTTGAGTGAGCTGGGAAAGCAGGCAGGTACCTGAACCAGGGCATCAGAATCTCACCTCAAGTTACTGCAGAGGGCAAAATCCCTCACTGAGCAGAGTCAAAGCAGACTGAACTCCTCCTGCCAGTACAAACACACAAATAAACACAGAGGCACTGCAGCCAGATGAGCTCCTGGCCAAGCCCCATACAAGTATAGAGTGTGAGCTGCAGTGAGAAGAGAGCTCTCTGCAGTGGGCACAACAGGGCTGCCCTGGGTGTATGGCTTGAAGTACAACCTGAATGGTTGGGTGCCTGGATCTAGCTGGAAATACTGACAATTAAGCCTTAAGCTTATTTGTGAATCTGGCACCGAGAGTATCAATTTTAATTTTCAATAGGGAACAGAAAATCCTGTCACTAAGGAGCTGGTTTGGCAAACTAAAAAAAAAAAAAAAATCTGCAATGGCATGTCAAAAAAAAACCAAAAAACCCCAAACAACCATAATAGCTTTTGGGCAACATTTTTTTTTTAATTAATTAAAGAAGATATCCTTACATTTGAGTGGGTGTGTCTGTGTTAGTATGATGGTCCAGAGCAGCACTGAACTCTTGAAGCAAATGCAGATACCCTGAGCATCACCACCTAATAGGAACTGATCTGCTTTGCAGAGTGGTTTTGGACAATTCCTTCTGGAAGATGCTAAGCCAGAACTGGTTTGGATGCAACCTGATGAGCTCCAGTCCACAACACAGACCTGAGAGTCTGAGCCAACGTGTGGTCCCTCTGGAGAGCTTCAAAACACATCTTTGGTGACAACATTTGGTTCAAGCAACCAGACCACCTGAAAACCATCCCAAATAAAAACTCTCAAGCCATCAACAGGTTAGATGTAGGGCTTGGCTCCAAGCAGCTTTCACTTTGTGATCCACCCATGCTGTAGCAAATTACTTTAGACACAGCATAACTGACTCAAAAGCTGCCAAGTGTTTACTATTCCCCAATGAGGAGCTGCTGATCTGTGGTGATTCCAGCTCACAGCAGATTATTACAGCCAAAATGTACTAAATAAATCACTCTTTATGCCAAGTTGTGGGGAAAAGTGCAACAGATTAGGCACTCATTAGACATTAATTTTCAAGCCACGAACTGAACAAAGAACAGATGTGATACAGGAGTTTTCACTGAAATCCACAAGGTTCTGGTCGTATTATGACAACAGCTAATGCCTGATTAGTACCTTTTCATGTTTAGCTAATCCTGAAAAATGTTACCACCCCCCCACCCCCCCCCCCCAAAAAAAAAAAAACCCAAACCACCCCAACACAGTCCCCCTCTGTATTTTGTTTGATACTTGAACATTATCATCAGAGCACAGAATAAGAAGGAAAAGGTGAAATTCAAAGTGTTTTAAAAAGTTGATTTCAAAATCATCCACGGAGAACACTTTGATGGGTGCTGGTGCTGTGGTATCAGGTGTTATTCAGGCACCTGATTAGTTCATTCAAGTTCAGGCTCAAAGTGATTGTTTTTCCTCCCTCTCACCCCTTAGACTTTGAGACAAGACTTGCCAGTGTCAGGCTTTACAGATAAAAAGTAAAACCCTCTGCACCAGAGGCAGAACTGTTCTTCCAGAAGGCAGAGCACTTCTTCCTAAATACTGCTGTATACAGCTTCACTTCTAAATAGCATTTAATGCAAATTCTACCAAAGATGACCTATGCTTACTTCGTTATTACACAGCATCTTCCAGAGCATGCTGGTCTTTCTGGACTGGGACACTGCATGGTGCCAATGGAGGCACGGGCAGGTTAAACCACAGGTTCCAGCAGCTTGGGTTCAGTGGCAGAGGGCAGTGGAATGGCAGCCAGGGACAACGCTGTTAAAAGCACATTACTTGAAGGATGAAAATCTATCCTCCTTTTTCTTTCATTTTCAGGGAGCTAAGGACACAATCCAATTGATCTACATGCAGTTATTTAATTTACCTGAGACTGTACACCTTGATGCTCAGGAGCCTCCCTCTCTTTGGTGCAGGAAAGCTGGATGTTCAGAGATCTCAACCAGCACAGCATGGCCTTTGCATGTAGCAGGCTCACCCAACAACCACCAAGAGTCTGTGCAAATGGAGGCCACAGTGCAATGCTTACAGCAGGGGCTGCCCTCCCCACAAAACCTAGTTAAGGTAGATCAACTCTTAATCCCAGTTTTACACAAATAAAAGAGAGGAATTGACACCTTGCCTTGTTTCAACTCCATATGCTTCTGTAAGATGGCAGGGGCCTGGCTAAGCACTTTGATTTTCTGACTGGAAGGCAATCTCCAGCAAACTGCTCCTCTATCTCTTCCTGACCACAGTTACCTCCACTCTGCTTACACTGAGGGAAAAGCTGAGAAACAAAAGGCCCCACTTCCACAGCCTAAATGCAATTGTTCAGCAGTAGGCTCCTGATCTGAGAGGAGCCACCTGCCACAGAAGGAAGACAGAAGGTGAGTGAACACAGCAGGTACAGAAAAAGGCCAGCCAAAAGTCAAGCAGAAGGTAGTGCTTACACCCAAACAGCTGCACGACAGAGGAAGCAAAACAAGCAGAATCCTTTTCTAGCCTGGTCATTAACAGATCTAAGTCCTGAAATACAACTTTTTCCTGTCTTTGAGAGACAGAGGTGCTGCACACCCCTGTGCTGCCCACAGCCATCAGAGGGGTCTGGGTGAGGCCCCTTTGCAGCAATCTGGTGGGAGCAGAGAGGACACCCCAGCAACCCCCACTCCTCCTGGGTGACAGGTCCATTGGTGCTCACCCCATTTTGTGTTTATTCCAAGCCCCAGCTGCAATCTGTATCTCTAATGTGGGAGAGCACCAGCTCACACTGCCATTCGAAACAGGAAATTCTTCCCTGACATATTCCCTGGCAGCTTTCTTAATTTGGGTGTGTTTGTAATGTGTCACTTATCTGAGGGGACAGGAACTGCCTGCAGGCCATTCCAGCTCCAGGGAGGTGGTTTTGAGCCCTCCTTGTTAGCAGCCAGGGGTCTGGGAGCAATGCCCTGTCCCCAGGCAGCCCAGTCAGTGTGCAGGGCTGTCATCTGGAGAGGTTCAAGAGTAGGATGGTTGTCCTGATCCAATCTCCAGGCTACTCGGTATGGGTCACCTTCAGGGGGAGAATTCAGGTAGTCCCAGGTACCACAAAGGTAGAATGAACACAAAGAAATGAAACTGCTACATGGGGATTTGCCACTGAGCAATCATAGGGCCTGAAGAGATGAGAAACTGGGCAAGAAGGGAATGTGGAATGGAAAAAGTACTTCAAACACTGATCCTAGGGAGAACTTTGCACTAATTACTTTAGAGAAATGCTGGGAATGAAAGGCTGCATCAATATGCTAACATTACTCACAGCAAAGTGTGGTTTGAGACTGCCAAACCATTCATCTTCTGCCTGATCTCTCTGCATCTTGCAGACATCCAGCAGACAGATTAGAGCAGGGCTGACACGTCTGGGTTTAATCGGACATGCCCTCTTCTGCCCACAGATTTTGTCTGGAAGGAAGAGAGAATCTGAGGATTTTTTTTTTTTTTTTTTAACCTTTCTGTGGGATCTCTGTGAGCCTGATGGCCCAGCTGGAAACACTGCAGGACAGCAACCCCAGGTTACTCAGTTTCCAGAAACCCCAGACATTTCCACAGCATCTGCAGCTGCACAGTCTTCAAGCGATTCCAACACTTCCTGGAAGTGTCAGTGGGGCTTGTGGTGCATGTTGGAATCAGCTGTGAAGCCAGAGCAGAGGAAATTCAACATTTCCCAAAGCACTGGATTTGTGGCCCACGTGCAGACCATCTGTGCAATGCACAAGCAATCTTCTGGCACCACCTTGTTAGGGTTTTTCCTCAACAATATTTTTGTCAGGGTTCTGCAGAAAGACTCCAGCAGCTCTGGGCTAGGAAAGGAGATGGAGGGAAAAAGTTCTGATAGAAACCCTGACAACCATTTCTACTGTAATTACAAACAAATTTCTGAATTTGCCTCCTAACAGCTATGATGCAAAGACATGTGAACTCAGAAGTGCTAGGAGCTCCAGCCTAGAGATCCCATGCAAGAGAGCTCTTCATATGAAGGCTGCAAAAAATATCCTTCTGGGAATCTGTCTCAGGGGGGTAGGGGATGTTGGGCTGCCAAACAGGATCAGAAAGAAAGGGTACTAGGTTTCATTTTTGTTAAAGTAAAACGAAGCAGAGTTTGATTTCTGGTGGGCATCAGGGTGAAAAGGAAAATGCACCTAAACCTTTCTAGCCTCTGAAATAACTCAAAAGAACTATTTAGAGAGAGAAGAAACTGCAGTACTTTTAATCATCACCAGCAGGTCTTTAACCTCACAGGAAACAGAAAAGGAAGGAGAGATTGTAGCATATCCAGAGGGACCAAAGGTCATTCTTCCTTCCCTGAGGATAAAACACTGCATCTCCCCATAAGGACAAATATGCATCTACTCTACACAGCCTGTCACCCACAACAGCCACAGCTCTTCACTGCCACTCCACAGCAGCACACCAGGCTTACATTTGAAAACAGGGATGGGCATGGCAGAGGTGAGCAAGGAACATCATGGACAAAGAAAAAAAAACACCACACTTCCCACAGTGACAGAAGGATTGACCCAAGTCAGACAGACTGAGTGGCCATGTAGTATGTAAACTACATCTTTATTTCTGTGGAGCTGGAAGGTAGGAATTGGGGCTGCTGAAGCACTCCACAGCAGTGCATGCTTCCCAGAGCTCACCAGCTCTTCCCTTCATGGGCTATGGGCAGCTCAGAAAGCCTGCAGTGCTCACAGCAGGACTGAGCTAACCAGGCTGGCTGGGACCATTGCAGGAGGCTGAGAGGACACCGAGCACACACCATCTCTGCCATACCTTTGCATGGGAGTGCAGCACCCTGGCTGAGGGATGGCTGAAGACATCCCTGCCTGAACACATCCCTTCAGACACAGCTGAGCACACTCTTCCATGCACACTTTCTTCACGTTCTTGCAGTCAGTTGCTTCACTTCACTGTCCAACATCTAGCCTAGGCCCTGCCAGAGGACACTGGATGACAGCACAGCTGCAGAGACACCACTGTTAGTGATTAGGATGTGACCTTTTTTCTCTGGAAAGACTGATGACCAACAAGGGCTAGAGGGGCACTCAGAGTAGAAACCTGATTCCCTGAGGGCTCCAGTGCAGAAGAGCCACTTCAGTGACCACACAGGGCTGGTGGGATCTCCTTGCCCTTTCCAGGCCACTGTGTCACTCAGGGAACCAGAAGGTCTCCCTTTTTTCATAGGTAGGAGTGAAGAAGAGGGAGATTTCCATCTCCATCTCTGTGCCTCCAGAGGGAGGGTGGAAATGGACCTTCCAGCGAGGTACCAGAACTGCTAATGAGAAGGCAGAGGGGGAGCTGCAGGCAGACAGAAGGTAGAACACGTGGATGGTCCTTGATGAAGTGCTTCAGGACCTGCTGCTTAGTTTTACTTGCTGGTAATCTCCTTAGGCAGCAAGAAAAAATA
Source organism: Heliangelus exortis (assembly GCF_036169615.1). Lineage (NCBI taxonomy): Eukaryota > Metazoa > Chordata > Aves > Apodiformes > Trochilidae > Heliangelus > Heliangelus exortis. The sequence goes on along the minus strand of NC_092427.1, from coordinate 38,726,961 downwards.
AATACTCTGTAAAGCATCTCTTACATGGGATATTATTTAACAAAAAAACCAAACCACACACTGTTCAGTAATAACATTTATAGGCAAAGTATAACTGACAATTTGAAACCATTAAGCGATCAAAACCAGGCAAGAGTGCTGTGGTACCTGCTGGGGTCACACCCTCAGTGCCAAGTCCTGTGCAGAGGTGTGGGGACAGGGGGGCAGGAGCAGGTCACACCTCACCTGGGGACAAACAGCCAAACTCTGGGTTCCCTGCCTAAAAAAATACTTTAAATCCTTGAGCCTTGCCTTATCTTCACCACCTGAGACAGGAACACTTCACAGTCTAAGCTGGACAGCAGTGCCACCAGTGCCTGCCCCTTTGGAAGGCTGGTGGCACTGTCCCCTGGAGACCTTTGGCAAGGACTGGCACCGAAGCTGTTAACTGTCCCTTTGGGAACAGCAGGCTGGGGATTTCACATCTGGGGACACAAATCCCTTTGAGAGAGGCTGAGCTGCAGCAGGGCTGAACAGCTTGAGCTGCAGAGGAGCCAGAGGAATCTCTCACTGCTCCACACCCTGTAAATCCTTTGCTAATTGCTTTATTGCCGTTATTTGTGAGGATAAAGGAAAAGGATTAATTAACTAAGAGAGAAGAGCACACAGCTCCCTCGACAGGCTTCATTAATTGATATGGGAGGGAGAAAAATCAATTAAACTCCTTCACCTTCCTGATCAGCCTGGAAACAAAGCTGTGGCACTTCAGAGGGGGGATTGGGAAGGTAAAAGCAAGCTCGCTCCCAAGCCAGCTGCAAGGAACCCATTCATTCAGCAGTCTGCAGTTTACACCACTGCACCACGGCGGTGTAAATGTGGTGTAAATGCTGGGCTTAGCAGACAGTTTGCAGTTCTGCAACAGGCAGAAGCATAGCAATGTCACTGAGGTGATGCTTCTGGCCACCAACTCTTTAATTTTGATGCTTCACTCTTGGCAGGGAGATACTGTCAGGAAAATACAGCTCTAAAAAGCATCCCAACGTGGACACGGCTGTCCATGACACTGTAAGCCAGCAGATGACTTCCTGCAGTGTCTGGGAAGGAGCAAAGGAAGCAGAAGGGAAGAGAACACTACCAACTGCATGTACCCATACCACTCCTCTGTCTTCTTGAGCCCTTCACACAAATTCAGAGCTAGACCCAGGCAGAGGAATCTACCCAAGATGCCTTTCGTGTGGCACATTAGTTGAAGGAAATGAATGGTCCCCTGGGACAAGGCCTCAGAGGAAGGGAAGTGTTTGATGAATGAGGTTAGAAAGGTCTTGGTGTAGCTGTGTCATGCCTCAGTAAGGGCTCCTCCAGACAAGAATGATAGTGGTTTCCACTGCCTACACAAACAAGGGAGGATATTCAGCATCTGTGTTGCAATGTATAAAAAACAAACAGCAACAACCATCAAAAACCCAGCTCACCCCGTTTCTACAGTTTCATCTGAAGCAATCAGAGCAAACCAGATGCAATATATTCAATTGTTTAAGCACTATAAATCATCACTTTGTGTTAAAAACACAGATGGGGAGAGCTGCACTTATCAACTGGGAATTGCACAATTTGAGTCTGATGTCTTGGGCACTGATTCTTAAGTTTCACTGTTGCTGTCTCCCAGGGACAAATTTACTGGATAAAGGAGAAAAAGAGAACACAGGCACCGAAACAGAGAGGAAAAAATTGCAAAAGAGGACAGAGCAAGCTAATAAATAAAACAAAAGCCTGAAGGGAGAGCTGCTTTGTCAGAATATAAATATTTCCCTTCCCCTTTTATCTTTAATGTGGTGCGAGGAGCTTATTAAGGGGAAGTGCAGCTCTGTCCCTGGAGTCCATCCACGTACCCACATCGGGAGCTCAGCCTGCACTGCCATGCAGACATTAGCTCTGCCCTGCTGGAAACAAATGTAATGTACCAACTAATAACAGGGAAAGCAGGAACCCGCAGGGTTCATCACAACTGATCTTGCTGGTCCTGGTGCTGCTTTACATGAGGGGGCAGCAGGGCTGCCAGGGTCCCAGCTGCAGCCCAGGCTGAACAGAACCTATCTCCCTGGTGCTGCAGTGGTTCTGCTCGGGGAGAACACACGTGGCAGGTGATAACAAAGACAAATGTGGGGTTTGGGTGAATAAAATGAGGGAATGTGTGAGAGTACATATAAAGAGGGACATGCTGTCCTGCAGAGTGACCATGCTGTGCACCAAGACTGGGGGAGAAGTCTGTCCTTTAACCACAGCTCAGCACACAAGTGCTGGGCAGGGAGGACAGTGGAGCATGGAGAAAAATCCTGTATTAGTGTCTCCTCTCTCTTGGAGATCTGGTTTCTGATAATGACTTGGTCCCCCTCTTCCCAGCACTGGCACCAGCCCCTCTGTGCTGGCCCTTCAAGATGTTGCACCATATGGCCACACAAAGCTGTGCTGTCACTCAGAGCCTCCCAGCCAGGAAGGGGACAGTTCCAAATTGCTGCCAGCCCATCCTTTCCCACTATTTCCCTCGCCTCAGCTGTCACAGATACAGGTGTCAACCTGGCTCCTTTACTGCCTTGCTCTTTTCATCTACCCTTAAAAAAATAAATAAAGCAGGGAGAAAAAAAAAAAAAAAAAAAAAAAGCAGCTTTGCATTTCCTCTACTCAGGCCTTAAATTGGAAAAATGAAGGGAATTCATTGTTGGTGCTTGCTGATCCCTCCACCCCTGCTGCTGCACCACTGTGGCCCTTTGAGCATGACAAAATGAGTTCCCCAGGCCTGATTATGCAAGCCACTAATTCCTCCCCACCTCGCAGGGGTGCAGGGCCATACAGTTTGGGTTTACCCAGCTTTTGTTTTTGCTTCTGCTTAGAGATAAACACTTGGCATTTTTGCATTAAAAACGGACCGGATTTTTCTTTTAACTGTATGCTGGTGAAAAGGAAGAAACTGTCACACAGTCTTTTTTGAAGTATTTTTCAGAAAAAAAAAAAGTTAGGATAACATATTTTGGGCTTCCCCCCCATGATGCTTCCAGATGAGCTCCTATCCTGTTTGACTTTTTTTTCCTGCACATTCGAAAATAAGATGACTTCAAATACTACCAATAAACTATTTTCTTGGGAAAATTTTTAACAATTCTTTCCCAAAGTGATTTGGACAAAATGTAACTAACAAAATACATCACTTCCCATCAGTAACTTCAAAGATGGATGAAAGCAATAATAATTTCTTATGCAAACTCTCTACCAGTTCTGGTAGATTTTTAGCTACCACTGTTAGGAAATAAGCCCTCAGAGCCTAGGGAATCCTAGCAAAATATCACTTCTGTGGGCAATGGGCTGCCTGGCTTCGGCTGCAGCTTCCCTGGGGTGGATCAGCACCTCTGGGGGCTTCCTCCCTCCTTCCCTCCCTCCCCACAGCCCTGGTGGTGGAACCCAGAAGCTGAGAGCATCCTAAAGAGAGGGTCAATATCGTTTAAAACAAAACAAAAAACACACAGAAAAAAACCCAACAAAAAACATTAAAAAAACCCATGACACCACAGCTTTAAGACATGCCTTTGAAGCAGATCTAATTTTTTAGATCTTCCATGTTTTAAGCACAGCCTTAGAAATACTTGTTAAACGGAGCCTTTCTTTCTTACTTGGAAAACAAGAGCTCTGGAAAACTTTTGATTAAAATTTGGAAGCTGTTGGGTAGCTATTCCTCAGCTGCTCAGGTTGCTTCAGAAAGCCGAAGCTCCCCGTACCTGCACAGTATCTCGGGAGCAGCGGCTGCAGACTTCACTCACACAGGAGCTGACCCGACCCTTGCGCTGAGTCAGAACCGAACATCAGATGGCGGCACCAGCTCCCACCCCCCCGCAGGGATCCTCACCCAAAGATGGGGCTCTCGTCCCAGTTGAGGTAAAAGCTCCTTAAAGCACTTTGCAAACGCCCACAGATCACCTGAAGGAGCTGCCAGCACCGTCCGAACGCTCTTTCCAGGATTAGCACCCCCCAACCACTGCACCGTGTGGGGCACCCTCCAAGATGCTGGTTTTCCCAGAAACTCACTGTTCAATATTAGTTCTCTCCATTATTCCCCACCCCCTGCAACAGACTTCGCAAAAATAAACCAGGAGAAGGTTGCAGACACCAGCGCTAACATCTCTGCTTCTGCAATTACACTTTAATACCCATCAGCAGCAGGAATTTCAGTTTTGACACCCCGGGCAGAGCCCTGCTTGCCTCCAGGGGTTGGGGGTCAGGGGCACACAGGGCGATGCCACCTCCTGCCTTGCTCCCAGCATCACCTCCTGTCCCATAGGCAGACTATGGATCCCTGCATGGATACCTACAAGGTCATCATTAAACCCACTGCTTTTCTCTCCTGGAGCAGCTGATCAAAATGCAGCTTCCTGGCCAGCTATCAGGTCATGGGTTAAATCCATCGAAGGAAAATAACCTCACCCTAGCAGCAGAGTTCAGCAAAAGCCCCGCAGCAAACCACGTCCAGTTGCACTTGTGTGAGCAAAGCAAATGAGAAACAGAGAGTTAAAACTGGAGCTCAGGTGCTGTAGGTCTCCCCTTGAGGTGCTGAGAGGTTTCCCTTATCTCTAAACTCAAAGGGATGATCTGGAAAAGAGGACCTGCTATTTTTAGAAGTCAAGAGCCAAACAATCTACCACATCAAGCATGTAAGAATTTGGCAGCAAATAAGGATTTGAGAACTCTGAGTATCTTCCCCAGATTGTGCCTGTGGATTACAAAAGGACTGTAAACCTGTTGTAAGTCATGAGCGTTGCCTCAGCATTTTAAATAACTACAAAAGAAAAAAAAATTTCAAAGATTGGTAAAAAAATATTAAATATAAATATATACACATTCACAGAAAGAAGTTGCATGTCCACTGTTCTGAAGCCTGGCAAATAAACAAAATTTAAATAGTGGTCCAGGCAAACAGAGGGTCTGGAAACACCAAGAAGAATTACAGACATTACGTTGCATTTCTCAGCTTTGGGAGGTACAAACCAGACATGTGATGTTATTTCTTTTTAGCCCATATGAGAAAATGTTAGATGCAGCTGAAATCTATGTCAGACAGCAGTGTTTCTTCAGCAGAATGGGATTTCTCTGATGCTTTGCTCCATATGCTTCTAATTATTGCTCAATTCAAACAGCTATTTCTGCATTGACTTGCAGGAATCTCAGAAGGCACCTTCTACGTAGGCAAGAAGCATAGCCCATAAATAATTTCAAAAAGTATTAAAGAGGGGAAGCTTCATAGCTT